>NW_022436941.1:34314174-34403064 GCF_009761245.1 Sapajus apella
AAAAAAAAAAAAAATTGCAAATAGGAGGTTGAAGGAGATCAGAGAGGAAAGAGATTTGAGAACAAAAGGAATGTTGGAGTGATGTGATGTGAGAAGGACTAGCCCAGCAGTTGTTGGCTTTGAAGATAAAGAAAGGGGGCCAGGAGCCAAGAAAGGCGGGTGGCCTGCTGAAGCTAGAAAAGTCAAAAAAAGGGATTCTCCGCTAGAGCATTCAGAAGGGAACACAAACCTGCCGACACCTTGATTTTAGCTGAGTCAGATATGTGCTGGATTGCTAACAGAACTATTATAAAATAATAGCTTCGTTTTGTTTTAAGCACCTTGAATTGTAGCAATTTGTTACATCGGCAATAGAAAACTAATAGAACCACTATGAGCTATATTTTCCAAGAAGCAAAATAGGTATGCTGTTATAGTTAACTCCTCAAACTGCATGGGCATAGACTGGGCACCAGAACAAATGTTCAGCAGTTTTGTACAAAGCTGGGAAAGGAATCTCAAACTTATTCCAATTCATAAAGTATAAAATATGCAACCACCAGCACGTTGGTGTTGGAAAGCAAAAGAATATACTTCACTGTGCACTGTAGGGGAACCGGCAGAACAACGATTGGTTCCAACCAGAACTTCTAATGCTGTCACTGAGGCCTGAAAAGCACCTGCTTACACATCATCTGCCTTAGTACCTCTGTCTCTGGTTATTGGGCAATGATTCAAATAGTACATTTGGTGCCAACTCAAAGCAGTGCTATTCCCATTCCCTGCAGATCTAGCTCTCGGAGCAGAAGGTCACTGTGCACTAGCAATAACTTTGTAGTATTTTAATAAGGAATCCAAGGAAAAAGATTCAGCTATGAAATATGGCTTGAGATGCAATTCGTTCTTGCTGTTGCAAAGGTAAATGAGGACTCAAATAAAGGAGAAATTTAAATTCCCTTTTTGCTGTTACCTATAATTGTGTTCTCTCAGGACACAGACCAACAGAGGAAAAGAGATGATCTGAGTCAAATATGTTGGAAAACTGCTTAAGCTCAGTGCTGCCAAAGTTGGCATCAGATTGAGCTGTCTCTGGTACTCATTTGCCAACAGCAGAAATGTAAGCCACAGAAAGAGGAACTTCACAGGGAGATCCTGAACTCTATAAAAATTGCTCATTCATGAGTTGGCAAGAAGTAGATGAAAGAGATATAGTATATAGAATGAAATTTTAAGGTGAGTGTAAATAATTGTAAAACTATTATTTTAATGAAGAAATTGATATATTTGTTATCAATGTATATATATGTATATGCATACAAATAATAAAAAGAAAAAGATTAGGCATATTCATATGCAACGTAGGAATCATTTCAAACAAAAATATTAATTTTGCTACTAGAAGCCATAGCATGACATAGTCATTGGATTGGATCCTTACAAAATAGATCAGATTGTGTAGTCCGCCTTAGCTATTTTTTTCTCTCCTCTTCCGCAATCAAACTAGTCATGCAGCGTAGTCTGACTGTTTTTGATAAAATGTCTGAGTGGAGTCTCTGTGAATCCAAATTTTTCCAGGTTCAAAACACCAGGGAAGCAGAAGTGACATTTATGTATTTTATAACTTATTTTCAATGTCTGTGATTATTTCAGATTGAATGGAGTTATGGAAATATGGGACCTTCTGACATCTTCTGACTGATGAACTACAGCTCTGATTTTTATGATGATTGATTTTATTTTTCAATTGTTTTGATTTCTGAAAATTTAAACACCCACTTAGCATGAGATTGATAATGATTATTTGTCATGTAGAAAATCTGACTTAGATTTATGGAATTGCTTGACATATTTCAGAACTGCCTGTACATGTGAATTTCTATTATTTTGTTCATATATGAATTTGAAATAAAACAGGAATATCTGCTGTTATATTAGCATGAGAAGGGCAAGTTGAGAAGGGCAAGTTCTTATTATTGGCACCACCAATTCTTATGACAGAAAAATACTATAGTTTATTACATTACTCCTAGAAGAATGGATATATATATATATATATATATATCACATATTTATCTACATATAATATAGATAATATATATTATATAATATAGATAATATAGATAACACATATATATAATATGTCATTCTAGCAATATCACATTGGTACAGGAATTATTGCTTTGAAGGGATAAAGTGTTTTCATATCCTGAAATAAGCTTGCAAACAGTCACCATACGTAATAAAAAGGACGAACAGTTCATTCTTGGCCCCGGCTGGCCAGCAGGCATTTATTATCAGTTACACTTACACATGTCAGTGTGAGTTCATCAAATCTAAAAGATTTTTCACCTCCACTTGATATAATCATAGAAATTTTGAATTGGATATGACCTAAGACATAAAGTTGCCTAACCACTCACCTAAAGTAGAAATTATCAATGTCAGTATCTCTGATAAGTGGTCATCAATCATATGTTTCAAATACTACAAGTGCCTAGAAACTCAGTGCTTTTTGAGTCAGGTCATTTCTCTGTTGAACAGATCAATTTTCTATTCTCTGTTATGGTAAAGAATCTTCATTTCTTTAATATCTTCATATTGGTTCTGTATCTAGCCTCTGTAGCTCTAAGACTATTATAGCTGTTACTATTTTTCTGTGATCTTTATCTCAGCATTCTGTTACCTTTAATCCTATCTGCACTTTGAACATATTCTCAAACAGCCCTCAGGTAGATTGCTCACCATGTTTTGGATGCATGCTAATTGTTTAAACACTCTTAAAACTTAACCTGAGAGCTTAATTGGGTTTTTCCAACGTAGACTTCAGGGCAAGTTACTTGCTTTCAGTCTTTTTGAACACTATTATTTCATTGAAAACCATGATTTTTAATTATTATATAAATAGTCTTGCTTGATTAGACCTCAAAATAGACTTTAGTTTATTTCATTTTATTCTAAAATATGATTCAACCAGAATTGCCCCCTCCTACTCCCAAACCCTAATATACACATATTATTTTCAAGTGTTTTTTTAAAACACAAATGCAACACTTTACATTTTCCTTGTTGATTACTGCTGAGACATATTATTGTACTTTATAATTGTCTTATGCAATACAGTGGTAAGCATAGTACAGTGTGAACTTAATCTTTTAAAGTTTGGCTTCTAGGGGTTCATTCAAGTCATCCATTTAAAGAAATGATAAAATTTGGCAAGAATGAGGCCAAAGACAGGTCTTTGTGTATATTATAAAAAGCTTCCTTCTCTTAATTATCATTCTTACCATAACATTTCTCTGAAATGACATGAAACTCCTTTGGATACTCAAGATAAAAATTGCCTGAAACAACACATAATATCATTAAACTGTATGGGTATTTCCTCATTATGTATGTTCTTACTAAAACTTCGATTACTTTAATATATATTCGTTTCACCCACTTTAGTTTGAAGGGCATTTTATAGCCTGTTAAACCTCAGCATTGTGCTAGCTACTCTTACCATGTAGAGGCAAGAGTACCCCTAGCATTTTGAATAAGCATGCACTCATTCTCAACTCTAGGCTTTCTGCAACCATTACTTTTGGTTGGCAATATTATTTTTTATTCATCCTTCATGATGGATATTTTTTAATATTTTGTGTGTAGTGTTTTTAAGTATTATCTTTTCGGAGACATATTGTTTTCATTCTAGATGTCTCTCCAAAGTGAAAACGTATACATCTTTAGAAATAGGAAAGTTAAAACAAGTGAATAAATGACTCTCTTAAGTAAAACATTTTTTAGATTCATTCTTCTTTCTTGATATATAATTATCTTACTGTGTCTCATAAAAGATTCTCTTTTTTGATGACATTGAGAAGTATATTTCTAACTTTTCAGGTACAAATACTGGCATTCAAGTTATCTTTTCAACCATTTTCATCTAATTCTAAGTTGTCTTCTTCTTGTGAAACTCCTAATTGCTTCTTTTCTGTGGACTTGAAGTAAAACCACAGTATCAGCTTTCACTGCTTCTTATGGCTTCCATGAAATAAAATTTCAATAAATAAGAATTCATCAGATATCCCATTTGAAGGCTTGTTTTTCCACAAATGCTTCCATAATAACCCACTAGTTATTTCATCATTGCCAACTCTGCAGCCTTGGGGAAGTTCATAAACATTAACCACTATTTCATTTGACCAGTTAATAAATACATAGTTTATACTAGTGTTGCTTACCATGTTTCGTTAATTTGCAAACACTCCTCTGGGTTTATACACTAAGTTTTCTGGATATATATTTAGGTGTAACTATTTCTCTTGTCAAATCATTCTATTAAGTCTGTTTGAGATTAATAATACACATGCTGTCTTGGAAATAAAAAGATTAAGAGACCAATTTTACCACCTAAGAGGAACAATAATGTCAATTAAAAGTCTAAATGAATAGGTAGGAGAACAAGGCACAGAAGACAGATCAATAACTTCACAGTGATTCTTGTGTTTAGCATTTTCAAGTGATGGAGAGTCTTCTTATTCTAGATACATTTTTTCCTTCAGGATCATATCTTCTCTTTCTTAAAAGTAGATTTTGACAGAAAAAAGTGTAGTACATACTTAATATCTGACCATGGCTAAACTCTGGAAAATACTGAGATGCAAATACTACTATTTTCTTCATGATTCCTAAAGTATACCTAGTACACATACAAACAAGGAAGCAATGATATATAACTGTAGTAGAATCTGCTAGTAGAATTAGTAGAACACTAATAAGCACATTGTTAGTAGCGCTCTGAGCAAGAAATATAATATTTGGGTATTATAAGCAAGGGCTTTTTTGTGAAGATGTTATGGGCCAAATTGTATCTCCCCAAAATTCACATGTTGGAAGCCCTAACCTCAGTGTGACTATACTTGGAGATAGGGTCTTTAAGGAGGTAATTAAAGTTAAATAAAGTTATAGGGTGGGGCCCTAATCCTATAAGGCTTGTGTTCTTATTGGGGAAGAAAAAAACTTTCCTTATAAAAATAAAACTGTGACAAGATTTTTCTTTTCCTTAATTATATTGCACATATAATGATGAATGTAATGGAATAATATGTGTGTTAATGAAAAATCTATAGATGATGAGTAAGGAATCTTCCAGTGGCTGTACCTGTTACTGTTAAAAATGCAATGTGGCAATATGCATGGCAACAACTCAATGATTTTTTGAGCCCATGGAGATCTTCCATCACCAGATATTGCAGGAGAAAGAAATGATGTGCAGCACAATCTCCCCTCCCTGCATCTCCTGCTACTGCTGACTTGACATACTGTATGTGAACATGACACACTTTGTGACAGCACACCTGCCTACCACACCAGTCAAATGGAGCTCTTGTCTTCATTCAAATTAAGCTAATCATTAAACCCTTTTATTCAGAAGCCACTATGGTTTCGTATTTTTAATATAACATACATGTGAAACTCATGTGTTCACTATAATATACACGAGTCAGCATTGAACTGGTAATAAAATGGCATGGAAGAACTGAGTGTTGTGCATGCATGCCCAGACTCTGAAAAATACTTGTTATATACAATTGTATTTTAATCCATACAATAATTTTATGAGGCAGAAACTAGGCTTCTCTCTAGATTATAAACAAAGATACCAAGGCAAAGAATAAGTTAGTGACTTGCTCAAAGTCTCACAGGCAAGTCTTACATTTACGTCTACCTTAAGTCCATGGGCTCAATCATCATGCTAAAATGATTTGGATAGGGGACATGTGTTAAGATGGCAAATATATAAAATATATTTAATTAAAGGTATTCAAGCTTTCCATAGAAATATTCTGGTTTCTGCTGTCTGACAAACCTCAGCCTCCAGTAGTTTATGTTAACGAGTAGGCTGTGCATTAGTACTTTCTCTTGGTTAAGATAGTGAATGAAGACTAAAGAAGTGAGCAATAACCATGAAGAAACATAATAAGGACTTTGGGGAAAAGTGACCTGAGTTTATCAACTCAACCACTTGAACCAGTATGTGCCCTATGCTCAGGTTTGTAGGATAACTTTGTTTTCTCTGTGCCACTTAAAGATGCCATGGAACAAATGCACCCTTTAAAGATAGATCTCACTAAGAACTCAAAAACAAAGCACATACTAAAAACAAAACAAAACAAAATCCTGGACTATAGAAAAAAAATTCGTCAGGAAATTATTACTACTTATTTATGCTGGATATCTTCTGTTGTGGTTTTAGAAGAAAGCATTGAATTGGGGCAAAAAGTGAGCAAACAATTGATCTATATTTTGTCCTAGCACTGGCACATTATTAAAAAGTGAAAATGGGATTTAACCTCTACTTATTTCCTCCCAAAGAAAAGAATTACAAAATTGATAAAAATGAACATTTTTAAGAGACTTGAAGGAAGTGAATGTAGAAATTGATTAAAATAAAACAACGTTGTACAGTAGTCTTACATGGGAAGATAGATAGAAAAACACCTTTGTAATAAAATAAGAGAAGAATAGGAACCTAAATCAAGACAATAGATGAAGTAACAAATAATTACAAAGGTCATATCTCAATTTTGGTTTTATGAAGTATAAAATACCTGAGTCACAGGAAAGTAGGTGACCCTCCATAAACTCAGACTCTTTGAGAAAACACTGTTAAAAAGAAGAAAAAACACTATTGCTACTAGAATGCTCAGGAACATGAAAGGACATTTTTTTCTCTTTTATATCAATGACAACAGGCCTCTTGACAAGAGACACAAACAAATCACGAAGCCTGGAAATTGTACTCCTTACCTGAAAGTTTGAGTTACTTTACAAATTTCTACTCTACTCTTCCTCAAACTACAATTCATTTCCTAGCTCTCCTTTGGTTTTTCTTCCTCCTTCATTTAATTGTGTCTCTCTTTTTCCTCATCAATATTATTTTAAGCTCCTGCTATAGACTTTTCCGTCTTGAAAAAATGTAGATAAAGTGAACTCCCTAAGAAGTCTCATGCAGTGGGGTGGTAGTAACAGAAAAGTTAAAAAAAATTGTGATAGCTAAGTTACAGAGAACCTAACGTACATGTCTCATTTTCTCTCATAATCATTATATGAGATTGGTTCTGCATAATATATGAAGAAACTGGGACGAGAGGACGCCACACTTTCAGATGAATTTTTGTTGCTCATGCACCAGGAGATTCCCAGCAGAGGAGCCCCACGGGTCACCAGTGCCACTCTTGTGGCCAGAGAGGTGGTTTTGCCACTGCCTTGGTGCGGCGGTTCTTGGTGCAGAGTCAGAAAAGCACCATCAATCTTAACACCGCTGTTTTGGCTGGCGCAGTGGGTTGCTCAGATTTTAGCGCTGGGAATCAACAAGTTGGACATCCACTCAGAAACCCAATTATAGAGACAGTAATTATAAAGACCACAGATGGATAAATTTATAAAGAAGGGAAGAAACCAGCCTAAAAAGGCTAAGAATACCCAAAATCAGAACTACACTCCCTCTACAGGGGATCACAGTTCCTCATCAGCAACGGAACAAGGTCTGATGGAGAACGAGTGTGTTCCATTAACAGAAGCAGGCTTCAAAAGGTGGATGATAAGAAACTTCTGGGAATTAAAAGAACTTGTTCTAACTCAATGCAAAGAAACTAAGAACTTTGAAAAAAGGTTTGACGAAATGTTAACAAGAATACACAATTTAGAGAGGAATATAAGTGAATTAATGGAGCTGAAAAACACAACACGAGAACTTTGCGAAGTATGCAGAAGTTTTAACAGCCGAATTGATCAAGCAGAAGAAAAGATATCAGAGGTCGAAGACCAACTTAATGAAATAAAACGAGAAGACAAGATCAGAGAAAAAAGGATAAAAAGGAATGAGACAAGCCTCCAAGAAATATGGGACTATGTGAAAAGTGACCTAATCTGCGCTTGATAGGTGTGCCTGAATGTGACGAAGAGAATCAATCCAAGCTGGAAAATACGCTTCAGGATATTATTCAGGAAAACTTTCCCAACCTAGCAAGGCAGGAAAATATTCAACTCCAGGTAATACAGAGAATACCACAAAGATATTCCTCAAGAAGACCAACCTCAAGGCACATAATCGCCAGATTCACCAGGGTTGAAATGAAGGAGAAAACACTGAGGGCAGTCAGAGAGAAAGGTCAGGTTACCCATAAAGGGAAGCCTATCAAACTCACAGCAGATCTCTCAACAGAAACCCTACAAGCCAGAAGAGAGTGGGGACCAATATTCAACATCCTTAAAGAAAATAACTTTCAACCCAGAATTTTACATCCAGCCAAACTAAGCTTCATAAGCAAAGGAAAAATAAAATCTTTTGTGAACAAGCAAGCACTCAGAGATTTCATCACCACCAGGCCTGCTTTACAAGAGCTTCTGAAAGAACTACTACACATAGAAAGGAACAATCAGTATCAGCCTTTCTAAAAAATACCAAAAAGTAAAGAACATCAACATAGTCAAGAATTTACATCAACTAATGGGCAAAACAGCCAGCTAACATTAAATGACAGTATTAACTCACATATATTATTATTAATTCTAAATTTAAATCGACTAAATCCCCCAATCCAAAGACACAGGCAGGCAAAAAAGCCAAAACCAATCGGTATGCTGCATCCAGACCCATCTCACATGCAAGGATACACAAAGACTCAAAGCAAAGGGATGGAGAAAGATTTACAAACCAAATGGAGAGCAAAAATAAATAAATAAATAAAAAGCAGGATTTGCAATTTTTGCCTCTGATAAAATAGACTTTAAAGCAACAAAGATAAAAAGAAGCAAAGAAGGATATTACATAATGATAAAAGTATCAATGCAACAAGAAGAGCTAAAGATCCTAAATATATACGCACCCAATACAGGAATACCCAGATATATAAAACTTATAAAGAGACTTAGACTCCCACACAATAATAGTGGGAGACTTCAACATCAATATTAGACAGATCAATGAGACAGAAAATTCACAACAATATCCAGGATTTGAACTCATATCTGGAACAAGTAAACTTAATTAACATTTATAGAACTCTCCACTTCAAATACACAAAATATACACTCTTATCAGTACCACATCACACTTATTTACAGGTTTAAATGAAATATTGGTTGGCTGCTTGTTTGTTATTTTCTTCCCTCATTTTGTTTTTCATGTCTCATACCCATTTTTAGACTGCATTCTAGCCCAGGCAATAAAGCAACACCCCCATGCTCTCTCCCTCTTCCTCTTCCTCTTTCTTCCTCTCCTTCATTCTCTTTTTTTTTTCTTTCTTTCTTTTTTCTTTTTTCTTAAAAAAATCAACTTTTTCAATATTAATCTCATTAATGCAAACATGAAGCTAAAATAGTTATAATTCACTTACTATGCTCTTGCTGTTAGGAAAATTTGATCAAATTTAATTGATTTAACATGTTTATCATATATCTCACAATCAGGCCAGGCATGGTGGCTCCTGCCTGTAATCCCACCACTTTGGGAGGCTGAGGTGGGTGGATCATCTGATGTCAGGAGTTCCAGACCAGCCTGGCCAACATGGTGAAACTCCATCTTTACTAAAAATGCAAAAAATTGGCTGGGCGTAGTGGCAGGTGCCTGTAATCCCAGCTACTTGGGAGGCTGAGGCAGGAGAATTGCTTGAACCCGGGAGGCAGAGGTTGCAGTGAGCCAAGGTCATGCCATTCCACACCAGCCTGGACAAGAGCAAGACTCCACCTTTATACACATTTATACACACACACACACACACACAAACACACACATACACATTACTCAAGCACCACTCCTAACTTCTATTTTGATTTTATGAAAGTCTTCAGTTATTAAAATAAATTTCTATGCTCATAAATATCAAGTTTATGAGCAGTTGCATGAAGTATTTCAAACCCTGAAAGGGTCTTGGTGAAAGTCTGGTAGTAATTATATCATTATATCAATATGCTTGTCTGCATTGAAAAGAGAAGTGGAGACTAGTAGTTGCTTCTGTTTAAGAAGATATTTTATACTACTCAATTATTTTCATTTTCTCATTAGTATTAGAGTTTTCTAAATCCAAAGCATCATTATTTGTATGTCCTTCTATTTTTGAATGTTGTTTTCACGAATTTCCCTCATAGTCTTTTTTATTATCTTTCATATATGATACTTCAAACAAGAGCGTATGCTCCTGTAAGCATTTTATTCTTTGATCTGCCATATAATATTTATTTTCTCATTTTTTCCCTATGCTGTAAATATATTCAAAATGATATATCGGATCTTTGAACATGTGAATTATTATATTTTTGTTTGACGTCCACTTTTAATTTTAAGTCCTTGTATTTTATTTGAACATCATTGCATCACTTGCCTTTTGCCATTTTGGAATACGGTACAAAAACTCCTGTCTACTTCAATTTTATCTATACTTCAGGCCAAGAGTTTTCATAATATAGTATACTTCTCTTACTTTAAAACAAACAACCAAACCTATAAAATAGGCCTTATTCTTGTTCTCCAACACCAGGGTTATTGCAGTTTTATATTCTAAGTTTAAAAAAAAAAAAAACTAAGAAATATGGAGCCCAGATGTAAAGGTCATGTAGCACCGTGTACACAGATACTCAATAACTTTGTGTTTCTTAAGTTATACAGTTAGAAAGGCAGAGGGAGAGTGGAATTGTGACTGAACTCTCGAAAGCATGAGCAGTAGGATGGACAAACATGCAGCTTTTCCTCCTTTCCTCTTCTGCGTATGAATAAACTTAGTAAGACAGAAAAATAACCATGCACTTCATCATGATAATCAATATAAATTTTTGTTGAAAGTTTACTATGCGCAGAGCACTATTCCAGATCCTTGGGGATGTAAAGAGTTATAAAACACAGAACCTGCTTTTAAGTGTCTTTAATTTAGATGAAGAGATAAATCTTATATGATATATAAAACATATTTTTTGGATTCAGAAAAGAATGAGGAAGAGTAGTTAACTTACTATAAAACTGGATTGATTAGAAGTTAAACTTTCTGAGGAGTTCACATCATGTTTTTACTTTTCTTTGCTCTGTCCTGTTTCCTACTTTTCTTTAGGAAAATAGTTCAAGTTTACTCATGCTCAGAGTGTGCTATAAGGCTATAAGGCTGTAATGAAGGGTAGGAAAACTCCCTTAAATGCCCACGCCCAAGTGTAGCATGATTTGTAAACTTACAGTAACTCATTCTCCCTGATCAGCAGGGGTAGATTAATGGAGACAAATACATTTTATACAATTTTAACTAATTACAATAAGCCAGTTGTGTTTCTATGAACATACAATATAAATTAACATTGTCTATCTCCATATAAATATGGTATAATAAATGCAAATGAGCCATAAGCCAAACTAAATTCAAGTTACATCTTCATAAATGATTTAATGAGGGGCTTAATGAAAACATGAAGTTTAAAAATGAACTAAAGTATTGGTAAATATTTAGTTTTTCCTAGTATGATGAATTTATAACCATGAAGAAAGTGTAAAAGTTCACCAATGAAACTACTAAAAATATTGTTTATATAAGTACTGGAAAATGTAGTATCAAAAGCTCAACTTAGAAAGTATATGTGTTCTTCACATATCAAATATTTATAATAGGTAAAGGAAGTGAATATGTTTTAGTATTAAATGAAGGAATGAGGATACTCATCCTTACTACAGATAATAAGATCTAATTTTTATGCTTATTTTTCTTTCTCTAGTTATCTAATTACTTATATCTGTCATTTAAATATTCATCCATATATTTGCAAGTAAATATATAGTTATATAGTAAATCCTGGAGAGTAATGAATTTGTGTAGTTCTTAGTTTTTCCTTATTTTTTTTTCTGTGTTTTCTAAACTTTCTGCAAACTCTAGATATTAGTATTTCTATAATGATCAAAAAGAAGGGTCAGGTTAGGTGATAAATTTCTACAGCCTTTCTAGAAAGCTATTTGTGCTGAAATATTTTAAAACACTTAAAATCATTTAGTGTCCTATGAGCTATTTATTTACTTTCATAAATCTGTCCTCAGGAACAAGTCAGAGATATAATCAAATGTTATTTACACAAGTAAATTAATATCAGCAGTGCTTATAAACCTTTGGAAAAAAATCTAATTAGAAACAATTGGAACAGGTGTAAATTTTGTTTGAACTAATCATGAGATGGAATATTATGCAACCAGGGAAATCACACTGAGACAATATTTAATGACTTGGGTGCATGTTCATAATCTAATATTAAGAATAAATGAATATGAATACTATGTGCAATATAATATGAACACTCTATTCAGTACATATCAATCTTCACTCATTCACAGACACACATTTCAGCCTACATAGGTTTTATATATTCATGAAAACATATCACAGGAAAGTATATTAGTATAGGAGTGCTCCAGGTGGATTTTGATTTTTGTTTGTTCTGTTTCATATTTTTAAAATTTTACAGTGACATTTTATTGTTATACTCAAATAAAAAGATAAATTAGGGAGAAATTTGGGCTGGGTGTCAATATCCTTTTTAGGTTTTATAGTAATGGGTTTAAGAAAACTGGTAGGGTATTTTCTTGTTGAGCCTAACATGTAATTATATGAGAAAGACAGAAGAAAATGGAAAATAAAAAATGTAGTTAGCTCCCTGGGGGTGTGTGAATTTCTTAACTACCAGAATACACACACTAAACAGTCTTCTGTGGTTGAAAGATAGATTCATAATTTAGGAATGGGGATGTTGGAAGCTACTCAGAAGTCATTTGACTCCCAGCAGGGCCGAATGAGCACTAATATTGAATTGTCTTGTGGCTGAAAGACTAGCCTGAAGGAAGTTACCCTGAGTCATTTCCATGTGCTAGGTTTATGTCGAGGCCTACTGGAGAGTTTTTCTGTGAGTATTGTCATGAGTCTTGATTGCCAGCAGGCTCCCTGGGCTCATGCAAGTTCCTAGATGCCAGATTCACAGATTAGACACACAGGATACATATCGACTTTTGATGAGCATCTAACTATGCTATCTCAACATTATGTAACTACCAAGGGGTTCCAGAGAAAAAGAAAAATAAGTCCTTCTGTTTCCCTAAACTCCTGAAAGAACTTAGGCTGCTATATTCTTAATTTCCAAGGTTTTATAGCATAATTTTGAAATTTAAGAAAAGTAAATGGACAGGAAAAGACGGAAAACAAGGATGACTGTATTTTTGCACTTATTTCAAGTAACAGATTCAATCTGGCTATAACAGCATTGTATGTTTGAGTAAGAAATGACCATGTATTTGAAATAGTTTTTGACTTAAATACTTAAAAAAATTAGATAAAAACCAGTTTTTAAAGTTTCTTAGCTTTGTGACCTTTTCAAGTTATTTAACCCTTCAATTTCAGTTTCCTTTTCTATAAAATAAATCTAATAATATCTAACTTATAGGTTGGGGTGGGCTTTATGTAAGATTATTATTTTAGAAGTGCAATGCAAAGCATCAAACAAATATAATATGATTAGTTGTTCACCGCATTTTTTTTTTCCTTTTTACCTAAGACCTGTGGTCAGTGGAGAGTATGGAACTTAGTGTCAACGGTACATGTGTTCTGTCCCTAGATCAGCCACTTACTAGCTGGATATTTTTAAACCTGGGCTTAAATTTTGTTTTCAATGAAATGGAATAATATTACATATAGAAACAATAGAATGCTTAAAGATAATGAAAATAATATGAGGGATTTTTTTTCTGTGAAATGGAATAATATTATATATATAAACAATAGAATGCTAAAGGTTATGAAAATATGAGGGATATGTTGCATTTTATCATTTAATTTGTGTAAAATCATCACAGCTGTCTCTAAAAAGTATGTGTTATCAAAGATGATACATAAATTTTACAAGGTCCCACAAGTGGTAAGAGGTAAAAGGCAGTCTTCAACTCTATTTTTTTTCTGAATTAAAAGTCTGAGGAAATCTGGATGCCTCCAAGGGCAAGGGGCACAGAGGAAGGACCATATGAGGACACAGCAGTAAGAAAGCAGCAAGCCAAGGAGGAAGGCCCTAGGAGACACCAGCCCTGCTGGCACCTTAATCTTGGACTTCTAGCCTCCAAAACTGTGAGAAAATTAATTTCTGTTTCTTAAGGCACCCAGTCTATGGTATTTTATTATGGCAGTCCAAGCAACATGGGTTTGGACTCTGCAGGTCCACTCATGTGGGTTTTTAATAGATATATTGGAAAACATTTTGGAGATTTATGACAATTTGAAAAAACTTATAGATGAACTTCATAGCCTAAAAGTATCAAAAAAAGGAAAAAAAGAAAAAAATGTAATGAATGTATAAAATATATGTAGACACTGCTCTATTTTATCATTTATAACCATAAAATACACACACACACACACACACACACACACACACACACACACACACACAAATCTCTTCACATTCTTTCATACTAACTGGATTGAAGTACCTAGAAGCTCCCCACAACCGCTTAGATTGTGTTTTCTAGATAGCTTCATTGCTTTGGATCAGTGTCTTTACTAGTAAAATAATAAGCTGTTTTAAATCAATTCTTTATAATCTGAATTTGTTTGGGACTTATAGGTTCCTCAACTCTTCTCAGGAGAAACTTTGAAGGAAATTGAGGCAAACCAGATGCCTCTGCCTTTTTTGTTACTCCAAAAAGAGCAGCTTTCTCTTACTTCCTTCATTTTCTTATTTATATGCATAAGATTTCATTTGCACAGAAGAACCCAGCATTAAAAACAAGCTTGAGAACTACTAGACTAGATGTTCTCAAAAGACCTCTTCATTCTCCAATAAACATATTAAAGAGTCATGAATTAGTCAGAAGGTCAGAAAAAACAACAGATCAGTAAGCAAATTAATTTTGAAACCAAGGGAATGTTTACCTGACATATGTGCTCAACAGGAGTGGATGGATGACTCAAATTTTGTGACAATTGTTTATACTGCTATGTAAGTGCTTGTATTGAAAAAGCCAAAATGAAAAGTAATTAGATATGTGAGCAGGCCTAAGAGAGTAGTAGGCAACTTATTAAGTAAGTGTATTAGTAAATATATTAACAGCAAGAAGGAGGGTTGGAATCAATAAACTAAAAAGGAGATGTCCCAGGAGCACCTACAAACCAAGAGAAGTAGGATAAAGCATTAAGAAGGGTAATCAAATACTCAACAAAATCACTGATAAAACCAATCCTTATGCCTCATGTGCAGATGACTAATGCAGCCAGAAGCAGTAGGAATGCATCTTTAGGGACCCTGAGGGTTAGAGCTAGAATTTTGAAGGTTGCAAGCAAATATTTTTATCACATCTTTTGGTTTATTAACCTATTCACTCAGTAATTCACTCTACAGATATTTATTGAAGATGGCATAGGAAATAAATAACAGATGAAAGAGATTGTATTAGGTAGTCTAATTGACTGGGACTATTTTTTATAATGTCAAAATTGTAAGTTCTCAGTAAATGACAGAATTCATATAAAATAGATGAAAGATAATGTTTGGGAAAAGATCCATTTGGTCAAAAAAATTTTCAAAGGATATAAGTGTGTGTATATGTCTGTGTGTGTGTATGAGAGAGAGAGCCGGAGAGAGAGAGAGAGATAGAGAAAGAGAGAAAGTATGAGAGGGAGAGACCTTGAGGGAGAGTGCCTAGTAAATCAATAAAACCAGATACCTTGAAAAAGAACCTGTGCTAGTCTCAGATCTTGTCCATCTTCATTACAGCCACCATAGGCACATTCTCTACCCTGGATTGCTATAATTGCCCTTCTAACGGGTCTCTATGCTTCCATTTAACCCCTGAATGTTCATTTTTTGCATAGCAAGCAGTATGCTCTTTAAAACACACACACACACACGCGCGCACACACACACACACACACACACACACACAATTCACTGATTGTAATTAATGGCGCTAAAGTGTGCCCTTATAAATACTTAAAATGGGCAGGGTATGGTGACTCACACCTGTAATCCCACTTCTTTGGGAGGCCAAGGCAGGCAAATCACTTGAGGTCAGGAGTTTGAGACCAGCCTGGCCAACATGGCAAAACCCCATCTGTATTGAAAATACACAAATTAGCCAGATCTGGTGGCTCATGCCTGTAATCCCAGCTTCTCAGGAGACTGAGGCAGGATAACTTCTTGAACTCAGGAGTCAGAGGCTGCAGTGAGCGGAGATCATGCCACTGCACTCCAGTCTGGGCAACAGAGTGAGACTCCATTTCAAAATAAACAAAAATAAATAAATAAATAAATGGTTAAAATGGCCCAAATGCCCATCAACAAATGATAGATTAAAAAAGTGTATATAGAAACACTTAAATATCATTCAGGCTTAAAGGAAGAAATTCTGACACATGCTAACACAGATGTACCTTGAGGACATTATGTAAAATAAGTCAGCCACAAAAAGACAAAACTCTGTGATTCCACTTATATGAGGTTTCTGGAGTAGTCAAATTCATATAGACAGAAAGTACAATGGTGGTTATCGGGCTGGTGAAAGGAGAGAAGAAAGAGTTGTTTATTGGGTAGAAACGAGTACAGAGTTTCAGTTTTGCAAGATGGAAAATGTTCTGGAGATGGATGGTGGTGATGATTGCACAACAATATGAATGTACTTAACACTATTCAACTATACATAAAAAATGGCTAAAAGGGTACATTTTATATTATGTTATTTTGCAAAAAATTAAATTAGTATTTTAGTGATTAAAAGAAAGCAAAACAGAATATATTGTAAGTCTCCAATCATATACTAGCCACTACTGTGCTACAAATCTCCTCCTTGTACAAGTCCTGCTCTCTCTCCAACATCAGCTGGTGCCACTCTCCTCCCAATACATTAGGACTGGCCCACAGGATTTTGCCTGTTACTCAGACACCTCAAGTCAATCCAGCCTTAAGGAGCTATTCCAGCTGAGACAAATATTACTTCCCACCATCTTTCTATAGGTAGCCCATTCTTATCTTTTACTAAGTTTACATGCAATTCTTTACTGACCACACAACATGAACTAGCTCCTTAGGACATTTCCTATTTAATTACTTTAAACTTTATGCTATAAATGTGAGTTTATAAAGTCTGTATCTCCTATTCATTCATGGTATTTTTCATGACTAGATGTCACCTGGTACATAGTAGGTGTTCTCTCTATATTTATTGTATGAAATGTTTAAGTATGTGTGTATATATATTACAAAAGCCAACTGTCAAGATTATTTATAGTACAAATCAATACAGAAACAATACCTATGGATTAGGATTGCTATTATAGGTGTTTGGAATATGTGAAACAAGCAATGCTTACATAAAACCATCATCTGAATGAATGTAATTTGTTCTCAAAATTGTCACCAAGCCTTGGTGAGATAGGGTTTTGTCTTTGAACCACTAATGAGAGGATATTTCACACTAGGAAGGGAACTAATACAGGGGGAAGAAAGAGAAATTAAATGGAACACATACATTATGTACTTTTTTATTTAATCATCAAGAAACTCTAGAATATTTTAAAATATTTTATAGCTTTTTGTCAACGACTAGAACTGAGACCCCAAGAAAATAAGGGGCAAGCCTAATGGCATAAGAGCTTACGATAGAGATGTGTATCTATCTCAAAACGCCCTTCAAACAAACCAGATTGGAAACATCTTTGAAAATTCATTTAAAAGCAATGAGGCTCTTTTTAAAACCAAGATCTTATATAAAAGCCCAATATATAAAAATAGAAGAAAGTGAAGCTCTTTTTTTTCTGTGGCTTTCATGGTCAGCTGAATTTCACCTTCTGAACAACCATGTTTCCTTTGTATTTTCTATATATTTATGCAGCTTTAGGCTAGTCTTAAAGGCTTAGAGATCAGTCCGTCTCCTAAAAATTACTCTGACTACATTGGCTCTGTATGTTTCTTTGTTGATTTCATTGTTTCTCCCAAATTTATCTAAAGGAAGAACATAGAAACAAGAATATTGTTAAGAAGAGGAGATTTGTTTTAAAGCTGCATTTGCTGTTTTACTTGGATTACATGTTCATTTAAAATACATTTAAATGGGCTGATGGAGGTGGTACTACATAATTATTCATTGATTTTTTTTTACAGTTAATGCAGTAGACATTATAATTTCAAAGTTATTATAAGCTTCAAATACTGATCAGTTAGTAACATACATACACACATACATGTATGACTACGTAAGTACACTGCTTGTCCATTCATTTTTCCCCAACTTATGCTCCCTAGTCATTCCCATAGTAGTCATTGTTTTGGAAATTTCTGGTTACTGACTCAAATACAATACTGAAGAATGAACATTCACCTCCTGCAATAACCAAGAGAAATGCTGGCGGCAAAATATCACCAACGTGATGCTCAAATGTGATGCATGGAATTAGTGTATAATTGTCCCTTTGTTTGCACTGACTGGGGAAAATAAGACATGGCATCCCAGAAGCTACCTGCAAGGTTGCACTGGTGGTAGAATGACAGCTTAAGTTGGGGCCAGGGGCCAGGCTGAGTTGACTGCTCCTGTTACTATTACAGCCCTACGTTGTGGCCTTTTCACAGCCATCGTCCTCCCCATTCACAGGCCTCCCAGGTCTCATGACTCCTGGCATTTGTTAGCCATGGAACATCATTTTAGGGCTGGCATGGGTATCCACCATGTCACAGGCAGAAATCTCAATGATGGTCATTTTCTTAGCCTTTACTCGGGCTTTATGATATTCCCACTTGAACCTTTCAAATCTCCCCAAATGATCTGATTACAACCTTTTCCCAAAGGACTGTCTGTCCAAATTTCTAATCACAGCAGAAACATCCAGGCAACTCATACGTTTCTTTTTGAGTCTTAAAGAGAACTTACTTGAACTGTGATAACCGGAAATTTCTGGATTCTCTATTACTTGAATATTGGAAAAAACATATTTCCTAAAGAGAGATCACACTACCCTCTTTCTCTTATAAATTTTATGTAGTATCTATAAATTAATTCTGCTCTAAATTTCACCCCACCCTTAAATTACTTCTGCAGGAGCCGGACAGGGACACCATCTTTCATGCCGAGCTTCACAGTTCTGTTCCAAGGATGGGTCACCAGTGTGTTCATCCTGCACCCAGAATAGCATTTTGTTATGTCAGAACCATTTTCTCCCTGGCACCCCAGAAAGCATGAAAGTCAGATTCATACCTGGCAATTTTTTCTGCTCCTTTGTTGATGGGACTATAAATTTGTGCAGTTAATTCTTACACTTGGGCATTTTTACAGTCCTTTGATTATAAATTATGAGCAATGATCACCCTTTCACTCTTTATTTTTTCTTTCATTATACTATATTATTTTACTTCCAATATGTTTAATATCTTATACCAGTAATATATCTTATTATAGTATACCATTTTACCTCTGCTTTTTTTGCCTATTTTCTATCTCATGCATCGTAATAGAAGGTCATTGAGAGTGAGAACTGTTTTTACGTTGAACATTCTGCGTTGATATATCTCCAACATGTTTAAGTGCTCTTAGCTCATAGTATTTCCTCAGAGATTCAAAAAATTTAATGAATTTTCATGAATTGCAGCAATGTATATTGATGTTTGTGAACAGTAGCTGAGTAGATAGAAACTTGTTCTTAAGTTTGGCTGCATACAAAGCCTATTCTGTCGCTTTCCTCACTCAGCACAGAGCAGCGATTACTTGGCCACTGAAATTCCAAACAAATATCAATAACTCAAGACTGTTGTGATAGCTGGTGGTGATATAGGCATCCCAAAAGTAATATTTGCTTACAGCACTGAGTCTCCTTCCCAGAAAAGAGGATATACTTTTCAGTTTTCCAATTGTTCTGTTTAGTAGTTTCTTTTGTATGTGTCCTTAAGATTTCGCTAATGTAGTCATCCAGAGGAAAACCATGCCTGGCTGAAGCTTGGAAGGACGTATTAAGGTATTTTATAGAGAGGGGAGATATCAGCTGCAGTTTATTAAATGCTTTTCCCATGCAGCATTAGTGGATTTCAGTTATGTGCTAAACACATTTACTACTACTGATACAAGGTGAGAGGAGTTAAGTGCCATATCCAAAGTAGTGCAACTAAGACAAGGTGAGCTCTTAATAGATAAGACAATTAAAAACTACACTTCAAATTCATTTTTAAATAAATTTAAATATTATATCTATATATTAATTGTAGGCACTTCATTTAATATGTGATATGTAAATAAATTTTGTGAACTCTATAATACCAAATGTATTACTCCACATTTAATTTGTTTTCCAACCAAGAGTTCCTTGACTAATTCTTCACTAGTTTATTGTTTACATATTCTTTAATAGAGTGCATGAAATCCCATATAATCTACTCAAATTATGTGGTGACTCAGAACAGTGTCTAGAAAGGTCTCAGCTAGCATTAAGTGGAGAGTGATAGTTGAAAAATTACACAAGCCTATCATACTTTCATCTAAAGAAGTAGTTAACCCCACATTTGGAAAATATCATGCTGTTACTAGGTAATGAATAACTATTATTAAATCATAGAGCATGCAAAGATTATAGCTAACAATATAAAAAGCATTCAAAAAGGCAATTGGCCAGAAAGGATTTCAATTTAATGTAGGGTATTGTCTCACTGTTTTTTAGTAGAGTGCCCTTTCCAAACTATTGCAGGATGCAAACTAAGTATCTATTAAATAATCTCACATTTTTTATTTTTCTAGTTGAAATATAAGACTTTTGTAATTGTGCATAATAACTATTCCACAATTTTAACCAGAGAATACTAGAAGGAAGTACAAGTACAAAGAGTAAAATTGTATAAAAAGAGGTTCATTTTCAGAATATACTAAATTGTTCTCAAGGAACCTTTCAGCCTGTGATGAACTATTTATTTCTAGTCAGGATTATTGAACCATTTAGTCAATGAATCTAGCATGTAGGCAAACAAATACAGATCACTGTTTCCCAAATGTCTTTGACCATGAAACAGTTTTAATATTCTAGTAGTTTGAGATTGTACTAGAAGTTTGTTAGATGCAACACATGCTAGAATTTTAAAAGTGGGATTTTATGACTCTGTACACAAAAAAACTGTTGAAATTATAAAAATATGGCTTATATGATGTAAGAGAAATATAATTATATCTCATTTTATTAAATACCATAGATTACAGTTTTATTACAAAATATAACAAATTAATATTGAAATCACATAATAAGATACATGATATTGGTCAGTGATCATTAAGTAGATCAAAGGTCAGAAATATCTTTCTGTAAAGAACCAGATAGTAAATATAATAGGCTTTGTGAGCCATATAAGTATTGTAACTACTAAACTCTGTCATTAGTGCAAAAATGGCCATAAACAATATGTAAACAAATTGGTGTAGCTATGTTCCAATAAAATTTTATTTATAAAAATAGGCAGCAGGCCATATTTTGCCAGGGACCAGAGTTTGCCAACTCATGAAAATTGATTATTAACAAGGTTGTAGACAATGCAATAGTTAGGTAGTATATGACAACCACACATCAATGCATAGGAAATAATCAGAGCATTTGTTCCACAAGGAATTAATGATGCATTCTTTGATATAGTATATATGTGTGTGTGTATATATGATTTCTAACAGTTACAAGAATTTTGTAGGTAAATTTTATAGGTATGATATTTTACTCATGGTTTAAAAAATTATATTTTAGTTAAGAAATATAGTAATAACTGAGTAATTACATAGAAGCTTTCTTCTTGCCTTCCCTTCTTTGCATTTTTTTCTTTACTTTTTGATATTTTTAAAATAGACCTTTTATTAAATTTTGCAGAATGTGATTTTTTTTCATTAATTATTTAGGAAATTCTTTCTAACATGATTTAGGGCAAAAATATCTTGTTTATTTTTATTTTTATTTTTTGAGACAAAGTCTTGCTCTGTCACTCAGGCTATTGTGCAGTGTGACACAATCTCAGCTCACTGCAACTTCCACCTCCCAGGTTTAAGTGATTCTTCTGTCTCAGCTTTCCAAGCAGCTGGGATTACAGACATGTGCCACCACACCTGACTAATTCTGTATTTTTAGTAGAGACGGGGTTTCATAATGTTGGCCAGGCTGGTGTCAAACTCCTGACCTCAGGTGATCTGGCCACGTTGGTCTCCCAAAGTGCTGGGATTACAGGCCTGAGCCAACACCCCAGCCACCTTGTTTTATCTAATCATATATATATTTCTTTGTTAGAGATATTCTTTAGATAATTGTCTAAATTTTCTACTTTCCATTTATGTTATTATAAGTTATTTCTTAACTCATTTCTTTTTGTTGTTGTTGTTGTTGTTGAGATGGAGTCTCACTCTGTCGCCCAGCCAAAGTACAGTGGCGCAATCTCAATCTCAGCTCACTGCAATCTCCGCCTCCCAGGTTTAAGTGATTCTCTTGCCTCAGCCTCCTGAGTAGCTGGGACTACAAGTGTGCACCACCACACCCGGCTAATTTTTGTATTTTTAGTAGAGACGAGGTTTCACCATGTTGGCCAGGATGGTCTCAATCTCTTGACCTCCCTCGTGATCCGCCCACCTCAGCCTCCCAAAGTGCTGGAGTTATAAGCATGAGCCACTGCACCTGGCCTTTAAGTCATTTCTTAAGTCTTATTGGTCAATTTAGCATTCTATTTGAAATAACTCAGTCAATACAGAGAGGTCAAATTCTTCATTAAAAGTATGATATTTAAGAAATCAAAACTTTTAGTTAATAAAAACAGCAATCTCTGACAATCATTATATAATTGCTTTCCTTCATCATTGTCCATCCTACACGTTCAAAGCAATCTGGAAAATTTGTTTTCACTCCGTTCTGCCACGTATTGGAATGTCGTCTTGAACAATCCCAAACTAAGATTTAATATGTTTGAGATTTGTTGTTATCTGAAGTCCTTTCATCACATAGGATTTGTCAGTAATAGAACAGGGAGGAAACAACCTCTTTAGGTGAGTCCCTGCATTTACTATTCAGTATTTAGTTTAAGGTGCTGGGAAATTGTCAGAATGCAGGAAATCTTCAAAGACAGGAAGACAGGGAAAAACAAAACAAAACAAAACAAAACAATGCAGTAATAGTACTTTACTCACCCAGGAAACCAGGTTTTCTTCATAATGAAATACCATAGCATTAGATTAGCCTTTTTTTCCCCCTAAATGTTATGTTTTATTTGGGTTATAAAATAGTTAATAAATTAAGAGTCACCCGTTCAGATGTGATGCTTTGGCAAAGCTGGGAGACATAGAGAACGTAGAGGATACTTACAGCAAACTGAGAAATATAACCCTTTCCAAGGTTTTAGTTCACAATAAGGTTTCAAAGCATCTAGAGTGAAATTATTCTTCGTTGGAAAGAGAACAAAACTCTTAAGGACTTCTGAATCAAGAGGGTTTATTAATAATTTTAGTAAACAAGTGAACACAATAAATGATTGAGCTAGATGCCAATTTAGGCCTAGATTTTATTTTAACATCTTATTTTCTTTTACATCTACTGATTATTACTATATTGTATATTTACATACATATATATTTTTTAAAATATATGTACATCAATTTTTTAGAAAATAAAACTGATGGGCTTTTGCACTTCCTTTCCAGGAACCAGGAACTCATTATTATTATTATTATTATTTTCCAGAATGTGTTCTTCCTCTTCTGAATCATGGATAGTTTTAATTCAAATGACCATTCAGGCTAGAAAGCTTCAAGTCAGCACCTCTTCAGTTTCTTTCCCTCTTTACCCAACCAGTGATTTAGGATGCTTTCTCGTGCTAGCATTTATATGTATCATTCAAAACCTTTCTTTCTTATTCATCCTAACTGCAGCTGAGCCAATCAGGCCCTCATTATTTCTGTTTTGAACGACGGCAATAGGCTCTTAATTCTGTCTTACACATAACTTTGGTTTACCCTCACTCTGCTCCCAACTGCACACATAGCCCAAAGTCATGTTGTTACAATATAGATCTCAAAAAAGATAAGCCTTGTTTAATACTTTAATATCTACTTAACTCCTTTAGGAAAAAATTCAGGCTGTAGTAACTGTTACATACAAAATATATATATTTTTTTATATTACCATGGCTTTTGAAGGCTATTTTCTGGGTCTATACTGCCAGGTCCCAAATTGTTTCTCTTTTCTTCAATTTCTCAATAACTCTTCCAGGGAAATAGCTCCTCATCATTACTGAAGCTGGATTAAAATGACCTTTTGTGCTGACATAAAAAAAGGAATCATGGATGCAGTACCTACATGTATTTATGTGAACATACACACATACATGCAAATAAAACAGTATAATAAAATGTCCTTTCAAGGAGGTTACTGAATTAGCTCATCAAGGAAAAGGATAATACTTTATTTAAATATGCCTTAGTACTCAAGACAGTTCACTGACTGTATTAATAAAGGACTTAGAAAATGGGTGTGCTTAGAGAAAATGCACCATCTAGCAGAAACTACTGCAAATTTATCTTCTGTCCCAGTCCCACAGAAAAATCTCAGATCCTGAAGAGTAACAGTGGATGCCAACTTTGAGTCAGGCAGTTCCAAGTTTCTATGTTTGGCCCTATTAGTTTTGCTACCTTGATCAAGCTATTAGAGTATCTAGGTCTCATTTCCTCATCTGGAAAATGAGGATAATAGTATCTACATAGTACAGTTTCACATATTTGTGAATGCTCAATTAATGATAGCAAATATTATTATTGTTAACTAAATTTTTAAAATGGTTCATTTATAGTTGTTTAGGTATTCAGTATGAACCCATTTACTGTAATATCTTCTGAAGTTTACCCTAGGAGAAATTCACCAGTAACTTAAAAATAATTTTTGTGCATTCATTGTGTTAAGAGCTTCATTCTATATTCAGAAGTTTATAAATGCCGACTTGATTTAGAACTTGGATCTAAATTTCTTTCCTCTTTGAATTGTTTGGAACTGAAAATAGAGATTTCTTACAGACTGTATAAACTTTTAAAATTCTTTCTCAACTAGAAAAATTCTGTAAAACTTTATATTTAGGTCATATAAATTTTTTAACATTAATTTGAGCTATTTCTTAACTTTTTGTAGGCTGTGAATATTTTTTCTAGTATCCCTAATTATTTTTGTTTAAACATTTCTGCTTGATGGCATGTCATTTCCAGCATAGTTTCGTGATTATTCTTAATTATAACTGTGACCATGAATAATTATTTTTCAAATTTGCAAGGTATTTTGTTACATTCAATTATTATGGAGATTATTTAGTATAATAATTTTAAAGTAGAGTAGTATGTCTTTTGATACAGTTGTTTGAAAAAAGGTCATAGAATGCTGCACAGAAAACAATTACAAATAATAAAAGGATATTTCACAAGAATTGTACATTTGATTCATGTTTCATACATTCAGTTTCTCAATCAGAAGGCATATTTAAATATAAATTTGAAGAACTCTTTTATATAGAATCTGAATATAATAAGTAAAATCCATAATTTAAAAACTTTATTTGTAGATTATTTGTACTGAATAGAAACAAAAACCATTCATTTATTTTATACAATAAAAAGTTCCTTCATGGAATAGAAAATCTTGGTTAATTATTAAGTATCTTTTTCACAAAACAAAACAAGACAAAAAGATAGGGCTTTCTTTTGTCTTTTGCTTTTTTCCTAACATTTTGTTTTATTTTATGTGTAAAAAGCACATGACTAGCAAAAGTGTAATACTTTTTCATAAATAAAATTAAGTTTTCTCTTCAGTTTATAAAAGAAATTACGTGAAATAGAGAAATGAAAATATTTCTAGTTAGCTAGAAAAAATATCATCTTAATAAGAAGCTAAATTGTTATGCCAATTCTCTACCTGAAGCCAATTCTTCTAAAAGTAACATAAATACTTATTTAATAAAAAGTATACCTTTAGGTTGCATTGGTATTTAATTTATATTATTTGAAAGCTCTACCAGGTTATCAGGGATAACTAGTTAGTGGGTAAATCTAAATGTTTATTTAAACAGAATATGTTGAGTGACTCAAGTATTATACTAGTTTAGTTTGTCAAAATTTTCTTTTAGGCTGTGATGGCATCTGAGTGTTTATCACTAGTAATCTAATTTTTCTTCAACATTTAAATATGCATAAGTGTTAGAAAAAATTCACCTTCTAAACTGCTTTATTACAGACTAGTCATATTATTGGTAGGCTGGTTCAGGTTCTTGACTTTGATGCACAAAAGTCCTTGAGAGCAAGTCCAAGGTTAGAGCAGGCAAGAAGTTTATTGTGAAGCAAAGTACTCTCAGTGGGCAGAGTGGGCCGCTCAAAGGAAGTGACAGCCCCTGCTATCTTAAGGAGAATTCCCTTTATGGGAGCTATACATACATCTTTATAAAATATTGGTGAGGTCAAATATGCAAAGGTCGACTTGGGGTTGGCACATGCGTTCATCATCTACATGCTCTAACAGGCATCACGTGTATCATTAGCATATAAATGTCCCCCTAGGTGTGTGTATTTTACTATTAAAATGAGGAAAAGGTTACTGTAAGCTAAACCTTGAGCCTAGCTGCACATGCAGAACCCCCCAGAGAAGTCCCTCAGTCCTCCAATGCAGGAATTTGTACTTAATAGTTTCTTGGACCTTTGGTGCTAATTGTCTAGAAAACATGCAACAGGAATAAGTGGCTTTTATTGGGTATCGGAAACTTGTAACCATTTGGCGATCAGGTGGTATCCTGTATGACCGCTTATCTCACAAACGAGTTAGGTGCTGACGCAGGAGGGTTCAATGGATAAGAAAGGAGCCAACAGGACTTTACACAAGAGGGCAGGTCAGTATGGCCTTTTAACTTTACTTATCCTGCCTCAATAAAAGTAAAAGAGACTCTGAAAAGGAAGTTAATAGCTTTAAGCACTGACTGAAGCTAAAATTGTTTATGTGTTGCTTCAATCTTTTACAGTATAATTGTCTAATAAAATTATATAATCTCATTTTAACCAAAGTTTCTTTGCATTAGTCTTAAGAAATCTATAGTTATTTACATTGAATTGCATCCTTATACATTAATGTTCTATGGGTGAAATGCTTACCTAACTTAAAAAACTTATAACAGTTGGTCAGTGAATTGAAATTATTCTGTAGCATTCCAGATGGGTCATATTACTGACATATTTAAAGTGATGATAACTTTAGCCTTAAAGTTCATTTTTAAGAAATTATTTTTTCACATATTCACAACTTCTTTTAAGGAAAAACTGTTGAATATGCTAACACACATAAAAGATGTTTTCTTTTACATATATACATATATATATATAATTGCACTTTAGGTTCTGGGGTACATGTGCACAACATGCAGGATTGTTGCATAGGTACACACATGGCAATGTGGTTTGTTGCCTCCATCCCCACATCACCTATATCTGGCATTTCTCCTCATGCTATCCCTCCCCAACCTCCCTATCCCCCACTGTCCCTCCCTTATTCCCTCACAACAGACCCCAGTGTGTGATGCTTCCCTTCCTTTCTCCATGAGGTCTCATTTTTCAACATCTGCCTATGAGTAAGAACATGAGATTCTCTTTGATTTTCTGTTCTGGTGTCAGTTTGCTGAGAATTATGGTTTCCAGATTCATCCATGTCCTTACAAAGGACACGAATTCATCATTTTTTATGGCTGCATAATATTCCATGGTGTGTATGTGCCACATTTTCCTTGTCCCGTCTATCATCGATGGGCATTTGGGTTGGTTCCAGCTCTTTGCTATTGTAAAGAGTGCTGCAATGAACATACATGTGCATGTGTCTTTACAATAGAATGATTTATGATCCTTTGGATATATACCTGGTAATGGGATTGCTCGGTCAAATGGAATTTCTATTTCTAGGTCCTTGAGGAATCGCCACACTGTCTTCCACAATGGTTGAACTAATTTACACTCCCACCAACAGTGTAAAAGTGTTCCTATTTCTTCACTTCGTCTCCAGCATCTGTAGTTTCCAGATTTTTTAATGATCGCCATTCTAACTGGGGTAAGGTGGTATCTCAATGTGATTTTAATTTGCATTTCTCTAATCACCAGTGATGATGATCATTTTTTCATGTTTGTTGGCCTCATATATGTCTTCTTTTGAAAAGCATCTGTTTATGTCCTTTGCCCACTTTTGAATGGGTTTGTTTGATTTTTTCTTGTAAATCTGTTTTAATTCTTTGTAGATTCTGGATATTAGCCATTTGTCAGATGGGTAGATTACAAAATTTTTTTTCCCATTGTTGGTTGCCAGTTCACTCTAATGATTGTTTCTTTTTTCTGTACAGAAGCTCTGGAGTTTAATTAGAGCAAATTTGTCTATTTTGACTTTTGTTGCCAATGCTTTTGGTGTTTTAGTCATCAAGTCTTTGCCTATGCCTATGTCCTCAATGGTTTTGCCTAGGTTTTCTTCTTGGGTTTTTATGGTGTTAGGTCTTAGGTTTAAGTCTTTAATCCATCTGGAGTTAATTTTAGTGTAAGGTGTCAGGAAGGGGTCCAGCTTCTGCTTTCTGAGCATGGCTAGCCAGTTTTCCCAACACCATTAATTAAACAGGGAATCTTTTCCCCATTGCTTGTTTTTGTGAGGTTTGTCAAAGATCAGATGGTTGTAGATGTGTGGCGTTGCCTCCAAGGCATCTGTTCCATTCCACTGGTCTATATATCTATTTTGGTGCCAGCACCATGCTGTTTTGATTACTGTGATGATGCAGTAATGTATATGCAGGCTCTCTTTTGGTTCCATATGAAGTTTAAGGTGATTTTTTCCAGTTCTGTGAAGAGGGACATAGGTAGCTTAATGAGGATAGCATTGAATCTATAAATTACTTCGGGCAGTATGGCCATTTTCAAGATATTGATTCTTCCGAACCATGAACAGGTAATGTTTTTCCATCTGTTTTTGTCCCCTCTTATTTGCTTGAGTAGTGGTTTGTAGTTCTCCTTGAAGATGTCCTTTACAACCTCTGTTAGTTGTATTGCTAGGTATTTTATTCTCTTTGTAGCAATTGTCAATGGCAGTTCATTTTTGATTTGGCTTTCTTTTAGCCTGTCATTGTATAGGAATGCTTGTGATTTCTGCATGTTGATTTTGTAACCTGAGACTTTGCTGAAGTTGCTTATCAGTTTCGGGAGATTTTGGGCTGAGATGATGGGGTCTTCTAAATATACAATCATGTCGTCTGGAAATAGACACAATTTGACTTCCTCCTTTCCTAATTGAATACCTTTATTTCTTTTTCTTGCCTGATTGCTCTGGCTAGAACTTCCAATACTATATCGAATAGGAGTGGTGAGAGAGAGCATACTTATCTAGTGCCAGATCAAAGGGAATGCTTCCAGTTTATGCCCATTCAGTATGATACTGGTTGTGGGTTTGTCATAAATAGCTTTTATTATTTTGAGATACATTCCATCAATCCTTAGTTTATTGAGAGTTTTTAGTATAAAGCGCTGCTGAATTTTGTCAAAGGCCTTCTCTGCATCTATTGAGATAATCATGTGGTTTTGTCTTTGGTTCTGTTTGTGTGGTGGGTTATGTTTATAGACATGCGAATGTTGAAGCAGCTTGCATCCATGGGATGAAGCCTACTTGGTCATGATTGATAAGCTTTTTGATGTACTGTTGCAAATGGTTTGCCAGTATTTTATTGAAGATTTTTGCATCCATGTTCATCATGGATATTGGCCTGAAGTTCTCTTTTTTCTTTCTTTTTTTTTTTTGAATCTTTGCAGGGTTTTGGTATCAAGATGATGTTCGTCTCATAAAATGATTTGGGAAAGATTCCCACTTTTTGAATTGTTTGGAATAGTTTCAGAAGGAGTAGTAACAGCTCCTCTTTGTATGTCTGGTAGAATCCGGCTGTGAACCCATCTGGACCTGGGGTTTTATGGTTGGTAGGCTATTAATTTCTGCCTCTACTTCAGCCCTTCTTATTGGTCTATTCAGGGTTTCAACTTCTTCCTGGTTTAGGCTTGGGAGGGTGCAAGTGTCCTTGAATTTATCCATTTCTTCCAAATTTACTGGTTTATGTGCATAGAGCTGTCTGTAGTAATCTCCAATGGTAGTTTGTATTTCTGTGGAATCAGTGGTGATATACACTTTATTGTTTTTTATTGAATCTATTTGATTCTTCTCACTTTTCTTTTTTATTAATCTGGCTAGTGGTCTGTCTATTTTGTTTCTCTTTTCAAAAAACTGGCTCCTGGATTTATTGATTTTTTGAAGGGTTCTTTTTGTGTGTGTCTACTTCCTTCAGTTTTGCTCTGATCTTATTTATTTCTTGTCTTCGCTAGCTTTTGAGTTATTTTGTGTGTCTCTACTTCCTTATATGTGAATTTGGTTCTGCCATTTTGATGCTAGCTAGTTGCTTTACCCATAAGTTGATGCAGTTTCTTCATTGTGTCGATGGTGTTTACCATTTGGTACGTTTTTGGAGCATTCCTTTCTATGTTTAGTGCTTATTTCAGGAGCTCTTATATGGCAGGCCTGGTGGTGATGAAATCCTCAGCAATTACTTTTTCATTAAGGATTTTACTTCTCCTTTGCTTATGAAGCTTAGTTTGGCTCAATATGAAATTCTAGGTTGAAATTTCTTTTCTTTAAGGATGTTAAATATTGGCCCCCACTCTATTCTGGCTTGTAGGGTTTCTGCTGAGAGAGGCACTGTGAGTCTGATGGCTTCCCTTTGTCGGTAACCTGACCTTTCTCTCTGCCTGCCCTTAGCATTTTTTCCTTCATTTCAACCCTGGTGAATCTGATGATTATGTGCCTTCAGGTTGCTCTTCCTGAGGAATATCTTTGTGGTGTTCTCTGTATTTCCTGAATTTGAATGTTGGCCTGTCTTGCTAGGTTGGGGAAGTTCTCCTGGATAACATCCTGAAGAGTGTTTCACAGCTTGGGTTCATTGTCTCTGTCATATTAATGTACACCTATCAAACGTAGATTAGGTCTTTTCACATAATCCCATATTTCTTGGAGGCTTTACTCATTTCTTTTCATCTTTTTTCTCTAATATTGCTTTCTCGTTTTATTTCATTGAGTTGATCTTCTACTTCTGATATCCTTTCTTCTGCTTGGTCCATTTGGCTATTGAATCTTGTTTGTCCTTCGTGAAATTCTCGTGTTGTGTTTTTCAACTCCATCAGGTCATTTACATTCTTCTCTAAGCTGTTTATTCTCATTAGCATTTTGTCAAACCTTTTTTCAAGGTTCTTAGTTTCTTTGCATTAGGTTAGAACATGTTCTTTTAGATCAAAGAAGTTTGTTATTACCCACCTTCTGAAGCCTGATTCTGTCAATTCATCACACTCATTCTCCATCCAGCTTTGTTCCCTTGCTGATGAGGAGTTGTGATCCCTTGGAGATGGAGAGGTGTTCTGGTTTTGGATGTTTTCATCCTTTTTGCACTGATTTCTTCCCATCTTCACAGATATATCTACCTTTGGGCTTTGTAGTTGGTGACTTTCAGATTGGGTCTCTGAGTGGATGTCCTCTTTGTTGATGTTGAAGTTACTTTTTTCTGTTTTTTTAGTTTTCTTCTAACAGTCAGGCCCCTCCGCTGTAGGACTGCTGGAGGTCCATTCCAGATCCTGCTTGCCTGACGATCAGCTGTGGCAGCTGCAGAATGGTAAGGGTTGCTGCCAATTTCTTCTTTTGTTATCTTTGTCCCAGAAGGATACCTGCCAGATGTCAGCCTGACCTCTCCTTTATGAGGTATCTCTTTGGATATATGGGGTCAGGGAGCTGCTTGAGGAGACAGTCTGTCCCTTGTAGGAGCCAAAGTGCTGTGCTGGGAGCTCCATTGTTGCATTCAGAGCTGCTGGGCAGGTACATTTAAGACTGCTACAGCAGAACTCATAATCTCCTTTTTTCCCAGGTGCTCTGTCCTGAGAAGGTGGGGTTTTATTTATAAGTTCTCAACGTGCTGCTGCCTTTTTTCAGAGATGCCCTGCACAGTAAGGAGGTAGCCTAGTTACAGTCTGCCAGCAGAGGCATTGCTGAGCTACCCTGGGCTCTGCCCAGCTGCAGTGTGAACTTCCTTGTGGTTTTGTTTACAGAGGTATAGTTATAACTGCCTCGGTAATGGGGGTCTGCCTCGGTAATGGGGGTCAGCCTCAGGAATGGCAGACTGCCTCAGTAATGGCAGGTTGGCTTGGTAATGGCGGACTGCCTCGGTAGTGGAGGACTGCCTCAGTAATGGAGGATGCCCTTCCCCCTGCAGAGTTGGACCATCTCGTGTCCAGTTGCGCTTGCTGTGAAGCTCTCAATCCAGACTGTTTCAGATTGCTGGTCTTTGTAGGGGTGGGACCTACCAAGCCAAATCACCTGGCTTCCTGTTTCAGCCTCATTTTTTTCAGTTGAATTGGCAGCTTTGTCTCCCAGGCGTTCCAGGAGCCAGTTGAAATGGTCGCTCAGTTTTGTGTGCTTTTTTGCGCAGAGACCCACTGTGCCGGCTGATCACTCACCTTCTGTGTTGTTCTCGCTGGGACCTGTACTCCATAGCAGATCCAAGATTCAGCCATCTTGGATCCCTTCTCCTAAAAGATATTTTCTAAAAAGGGGTTCTATGTCTGCAGGCTATTAAAAAATTAAATGATCTTTACTTCAATATAATTTAATTGCATTACCCCTAAACCAAATAATATTTTCTTTCAAGGACAAGAGATTAGTTAGCGAGTCCAAGGTTCATTTTGTTAGCTAACTGAAAATAAATTGGTGGCAACATAAGAGTTAGCATCTAAGAACTCATAGTAAATTGCACTATCTTAAAAAATGGATTTAAAATTCTGTGAGGAGGGATATTTCTCTAACAAATGAAAACCTGGCACCATTTCTGACAATCGTATCTGTAAATTTATTAGGCACACATGTACACACACACACACGCACACACACACATCCCTGATGTTTAGCTAGCATGCTCCAGTGCAGTGTGTCTCTTCTGATCAGTCTTGCATTTATTCTGTTTGCTTTGTGCTTACACCTTTCTAGTCATTAAATTATTTTGACTATTATTCCTACTTATATATATGTGTGTGCCTGAGAAATAGCAATCACATACTGTGAAGCACCTCTGTGGGAATTTAATTAATAATAAATGAGAATTGAGACTCAGACACCACCTTAAGAGATGCCTATTAGAATGTAATTATATTTAAAAGAAAGTAATATAAATGCAATAAACTTGCTCTTAATCATGCTGAGTTGACTAGAAATGCTTAGTTTCTCCTGTTTTTACTATCCCAGTAAAATGATGTAAACAAATAGAGGCTGAGTGGAACAAGGGCAAGATGACAGCAACAGTTGGAGATAGCAAGAGTTTTTGAAAAATAAAAATTAGCTGGAGGAGTGGTAACTAATATGGTAGAGTGAAGGAGTTGCTGTCTAATCTGAGGAAACTGAAAGGGAGAATTGAGCTTGGTGCTCAGACAGAAGTCAGGAAGAGGACTGGAATAGCAAATAAGATCGTCAGATGGATGTCATCATACTGAATGAGTGAGGGTCCCAGTCTTCTGTGCATGGTTTGAAAAGTACCAGTAGCCAGAGGTACTAGAAAATGAGTCATATGGAAACTTTTCCTACTCGGCATAACCATCTGCAGTGATGCTATTTGGCAAAACATATGCGTATACACAAAGCCTCCAATCAACATTTTAGTGACTCACTGTTAAATATGAAAACCAATCATCATCCAATATTTAAGGGAAGCCTCCAAAACAAAAGACACAAAACACAACAAACCAAAGAAAAGATGGAACTCTATTGGAACACAGAAAATGCAAGCAGATAGAATATTTTAAAATATATATTTAATACCCTAAAAGAGACAAGGAGGCACATCACATCTAAGAAAGAACATTAAAATATTCAGAGAACATAAAGAATCAGAGAAGCACATTTAGAAATTTAAAACAAAATTTAAAAAATTAAAATTAAATGGAAGGTTTAGGTACCTTATAATGTCTCCTTGTAGGTGGAATAAAGGAGATAGAACAGTAGAAAACTTTCCATGCTACAGTATTACATTTAAAAATTACAAAGAACACAGAAATATAAGAATGAATACCAAAAACAAAGGATATTCTTTTTCAGTTTGAAAATTCAATAGAATCATTATCATCACGTAATAATAATAGCCCATATTACCTCCAACATTTTTATTTTTCCAGAGATCTTGAAAGAGCAACAAAGTCATAAAATAGAAAGAACCTAAGTGCATGAATCATCTCTTGAAGCAAAGCAGCCTCTTTTTCAGGAATACCTATAGATTGTTTCTCTATTGACATTCTTCGTATTTTTATTTATCTTGCTCATATTTCATGTCGTTTTCTTTAATATATACTAATAATTATTATAAAGTCTGTGTCTGGCAGTTTCAATATTGTGTGACTATTGAAGGTTCACTTCTTATTCACTGTGGTTTTCTTACTACTTCTTTGCAAATTTTATAATTTTTTATATTTAAAATAACTCTGGATAATAAAGTTGACAGGTTTTTTTTTTCTCCTCTAGAAAGAAAAGTTGTTTGTTTGTTTTGTTTTTCTGTGTGGCAGATAGGGTGAAGATCTGATTGTTTTGATTCAATCATGAATTAAACTAATTTGAGACTGGGTTGTAAATTGGGTTATGTTTAATTCCTCTCTTTTTTCAAATGTATTGACTGATTACAGGTTACTACACCCAGCAGGACCTTGGAATTTAAGCACCACAAGATTACGGAAGCCTCACTCTACCTTTTAGTACAGCCACTGGCCTCATACACCAACCCACTACTAAAAAACACCACCTTAGAGGAGAAAAGTCATCCCAAAATGTTCACCATATATATGGGGCTCCTCCAGATTTTAATCCTTTACACTAGTCTATATGAGAAGTAAAGGCTTTGGTTGTGTCTCTTCCCTCTACCAGAGCCTCTTTCTATATTACAAGCTTGATCCTTCACTGAAGCTTAGACTTGGCTTTATCCAGGAAGAAACGTGACTGTATAGCTCCTCTTGGCAGGGCACAGTGGCTCATGCCTGTAATCCCAACACTTTGGGAGGCTGGGGTGGGCGGATCCCTTGAGGTTAGGAGTTCAAGATCAGCCTGGCCAAAATGGCGAAACCTCATCTCTATTAAAATACAAAAATTAGCTTGGCTTGGTGGTGTATGTCTGCAATCCCAGTTACATGAGAGGCTGAGGAAAAAAATATCTTGAACCCAGGAGTCAGAAGTCGCAGTGAGCCAAAATCATACCACTGTACTCTAGCTTGGGTGATAGAGTGAGACTCTGTCTCCAAAAGTTAAATAAAATAAGATAAAATAAAATAACTCCTCTTACTTAAGAGGGATGTTTATTCTTCAAATCATAGTGTTCTCCATTATCTTTTACAAAATATAATTTGGATACTTTATGCATTCTTCCTCCTAATTGTTATGGTGAAAGTAATGGGTCACTGTCATGTTCTATACCCTGACTAGAAATATTACCCATGCGATATTGTATTAATCCATTTGGCATTGCTATAAAAGAATGCTGAGGCTGGGTAATTTATTAAAAAAAAAAAAAGGAGGTTTATTTGGCTCATGGTTTTGCAAGGTGTACAAGCATGACACTCACATCTGTTTACCTTCTGGTGAGGCCTCAGAAATCTGAAAATCATGGTGGAAGAAGAATAGCCAGGGCATCATATGGTGAGAGAAGGAGCAAGAGAAGAAGAAGGAGGAGGTGCCAATACCCTTTAAATCACCAGCTCTCACACGAATTAAGAGAGAGAACTCACTCATTACTATGGAGAAAGTGCCTACCCATTCGTGAGGACTCTCCCATGATCAAAACACCTCCCACTAGGTCTCATGTCAACACTGGAGATCACTTTTCAATATGGGATTGGGAGGGGACAACTAACCAAACTGTATGCCCGTATGATGTGATTTTAATATAATGTGGTGGTTTATTAAACAGACTACCGTTAATTTAACTAACAGAATAAAATTTTGGTAAGAGCTACTGAAATAATAAAAACAATAATGGTAATGCACAAAACATGACCCTCAAAATTTATAACATAGAAAAATGATAATGTCTAAAATGTACAACATAAGAAAATATAGTACTATTAAATTATTTAAATATACAAATAGCTTAAAAACTTAAACATTACTTCATCTGGGCAACAGAATTAGTGGTTAGATGAGGACCATGTTAAGAACTGCTGTTTTATTACAAGATTTTCTTTCATCTTATTTGACTTTTTAAAACTCTGAGTGAACATTATCTTCATAAAAATAAAAATACAGAGAGGCTAGATGAATAAAATTAATCAGATGGCTAGAAAGGTAATGCTATTAGGAACATGGTAAATTAAAAGAACGAATTCCAAAACTTCTGGGGGAATTCAGAAGAAGGAAAATTACCTTTATTCGATGGCATCAGGAAACAGTTCATGAAAATATTGGCATTTAAGCTGGGAGGGGATAGTCTAAAGTCTCAACTTAAGTAGTTAAACCTCAGGCTGAAAGAATATCTTGGGTAAAGACAGGATGTATGTGGAGGTGAGAAGAAGTCTGGAGAACATAGTATATATGGAAGACTTATGGAGTCAACACATGTGGTGAATGTAATGAGAAATATTTGAAAATGATATTAGAGATCTCTGAATGCCAACTAAAGAGTGCATGCCCTGTCTGAGAGGCAATGAGAATCACTGAAGATGACTGAGCAGGGAATAGGTCTGATCAGACTTGTGATTCAGAATCATTTATATCATGTACGTTCATAAAGGGTTTAAGTGAAACTTAGAGGTAGGAGACATTGTTCTTGTTCAGCCTCAGTCCTCAGAAATAAAAAGTACCAATAAATTAAACTCAAATTTGCCCTATAGTTCACAGATATGAATTGGAAAAATGTTTAATTCATGAACTCAAATATTATTCTTTTTTCTAACAACATGAGCTCCCAAATTTCCTTTTAGACATATACATGAAGAAAATTGAAGGAATAGGGACACTATAAAGATCTGCTTACTTAATAGAATTTAACTTACTCATCTATTAATTTTTACTTTAATCTCTGTTAGAAGAATTGGTTAGAGAGAAACAGTTATTTTATTCAAAAATAGACTATTAGAATCAATACTTGGAGTAAGGTGCTGTATTTACTGCTGTGTCTCAAAGTTAAATAATTATAGGTATAGGTATAAAAAGAAAGTCTAAAGGATAGAACAGAGTTGGCAAACCAATGTTCTACAATGGGTCAAAAGTTTTCGGAGTTAGGCTTAATAAATTATAAATGGAAGAAAGAAAGAGAGGAAGGAGGAGAGGAAGAAAGGGAGGGAGGGAAAATGCGAGGAAGAGAGGGAGGGAGGGAGGGAGCTAAGGAAGAGGGAACGAAGGAAGAAAGGGAGGAAGGAAGGAAGGAAGGAAGGAAGGAAGGAAGGAACGAAGGGAGGAAGGAAGGAAGAAAGGAAGGAAGGAAGGAAGGAAGGAGGGAAGAAAAAGTTGTAAAGTACTTAAACAAAGTGAGTGGAAGAAAGGAGCCAGAATCAAGTAAAGAACAACTAAATTTTTTTTAGTATCAGCATCCATATCAATGAAACCCAATGTATTTTGATGTAACCTGAACAAAATAATTAGTGCTTTGAGCTCTCATTTTGTGTAATCCCCCAAGTAAAAATAAAATGCTATGCTATTTGATACGAATGAAAAATATCAAGAAAAAAATAAATGTTACCAAATATGCTACGAAATTGTAAATTGTTCTTAACAAATTAAACAAGTGATATGAAAATAAGTTCTCTTGTGAAGAAAAAGGAAAGTCAAATGAAGGGAAATGTTGCTAATTATCTGTATCTGGGAATTTCATCAAAGTCTTGGGCATTTTGGGGTTTGTGGTTAACATGATTCATTGCTTCTGTCCATGTGTTGCTTAGACTTTTTTTCAGTTTCCTCTAATTAGCATGTGAGTGATGATGGTCAGATATTTTAATGGTTTTGAACTCCAGGAAGAGAAAAAAAATTCTTTCTTAAAAGCTGTTATTTAATCATACATTTTGGTCACATAAAAAACAACATGGCAAGAAGTTTTGAGCACAAAAAGTATCTAAGTCCAATATGGCCTCACTGATTTTTTTCTCTGTGTGGTTCTACTTGTCTGTACCTAACTGGTATTGATGGTCATCTAGAAAAGCTAGATCCTCATGGCATATTATTCTTTGAATATTTGTTTATCTCCCATCATTCTAACAGTTCCTAAAATTTCATTTCCAGTCTGTTTTAACTTCTTTCAATCAGCCAAATAGAATGTGTTATTGAGTATTCCACAGAACTCCTCATTTAAATTGAATAATTACAATGCATTCTTAATGTGTTATGAGTTATGCTTCAGTTTTTTTCTTTTTTTTTTAAATAAACACATTCGATGTGTTTTTTTTTTCCATTTTAAGAAGACCTTACAATGAAAAAAATCATTATTAAGGTGATTTATAATTTTTTAAAGTTAACTCTGAGAATTGTTTGAAAGAGTAAGTAACTGTGGTAGGTTTGAATAAACTATGCAAATATTCTGTGACAAAATTGACTTAGGACAAAGGATCAAACACAAGCTCAACTGAGATAAAGAAACAGAACCTAATTATTTCATGCTTGAAATAGTATTTGAGTGTGAAGAAGAAAATTTGTTACTCCTATACATTGCCTTCCATAAAGAGTAAGCAATACAAGGAGTAATGTCATAATTTCATAATCCTGTGATTTCTAATTTAAGGAACCAATAAGCAAGCTCTATGTATGTATTGGGAGAGTATCTGAGCCATAGGAAAAAATAAATAGAAACACTTTTCATTTGAAGAAACCTCAATAAAAATGAAAAAAATAAAGATAATATGCCTCATATGCATGGCATTTTAAAATGGTATTGTAGAGGCAGGCAAAGCAGCTAAAGGCTCATGGAATTCCCCTCCTTTGTAGTCATAAATCAACAATATACCTATATGCACCATTCCATTAACATAAGTCGTATTTATATCTGATTGCGCATTCAAAACTTCTATATTTTTAAATCCTCAACCCCACATCTCACCCCTGGAGAGTCTGATATAATTGTTTGGGGCTTAGAGATTGGTATATTTCTAATTGCACCCCAGGTGATTCTGATGTGCAGAAAGTGTTAGGAGTCACTGCATTAGATCATGGTAACAGTGATACTATTAGTCTACCCCAAGCTGGGCATTGTGGTAAGGTCTTCACTTGCATTGTCTCATTTAATCCTCCCAGCAACCCTAAACTGCAGAAATTACTTGCCTAATTTTGCTAATGGGAAAAGCAGAAAAATTAAATCAATAACTTGCACAAAATGATGCACCTTAGAATTGTTGAAGCAAGGACTCAAACTAAAGCTATGTGAATTTAAAGCCTGAACTAGTAAGCATCTTTGTTACCTAATTTCTGTATCTTGGTTACAATAATAGAAGCATCCTTATTTCTCACTCTCCCTCCTGGCCTAAAGGAGCCATAAGCTATGACTCTGGGGGAGTGTCACCATCTCTTCAGAATTAGGCAAAATGTGAAATACCTAAAGGAGAATATAAAAACTTTTTGCCTGTAGAATATAACGAATTGATCTGTTTTGAATAACAGAGAATATTTCAATTTTTGTTAATTATCATGATTAATTATCACAAATATTAGAAATTTGTATTAAAAGTTACATTACAGGTTTCTCTTTAAAAGCTATAAAATATGCAAAATCCTGGACCAAAACAACTGAAGTTGTTAGTCATAAATGGGTTGTGCTTTCTCCTATTTACCATAGCCCCCATGTGTGCAGATTATCTTATATGCCAGTAATTCACAAAGATTAATGTTTACATGATTAACCGGAAGGTATTTTGAAAATGAAGACTGTCAATTTAGTAGGACTGGAACGGGGGCAGACATTCAGCATTTCCAGCAATTTACCAGTTATTATGATATTCCTCGTACAGATATTGATTATCAAGGTTATATTCCACCTACCATACTTATGTACTTCACTTACATTTAATTGCATTAATTAGTTTTGTGTCCCCTACCACAGATCCTTGTGATGTCTCACATAAACTAATTCACTCCCTTTTTCTGGGAGAAAAATAAAGGCATGTATTTTATTATATTTTTACTTCCTTTTTCTTAAAAAAAAAAAAGTGATTTTCTTTCTGTTGAATGGCACAAAAGAAGGAATAAAAGTCCATTATTGCGGCATCCAGTGTAGTGCCAAATGATGAATGTGACTGAAAACACTGGCAAATAAGACATTAGCACTAAATGACAAGAGTAAAGAAGGAGATAATTATATTTATGTGAAACACATTTGGATATGTATGCATTGAAGTAATCTACCCTAAAAAGGCAATCTGACCGAATTTGGAGTTAAGATCACTACAGCAAATACACTTATCCTATATCTTATTAATCTCCCTTTCAACTTGATTTACTATACCTATTAAAATATTACAACAGTGTTTTGTTTGTCACAGCTCTTCCAAAATGTTTAACACTTTTCTTAATCACACCAAGTCTACGTCAGACTGGTTGATCCCACTATCACAGTGTTTATATTGCTCAGTATCTCAGAGCTGAAATGAAAAACCTCTCTGCAGATGAAGGATAGAAAGAAATATATTGACTTAAGCTGAGAGAGCTGAATGATCCATGATTTCATTCACAACACATTGCTACCATCACTCAGTGTTAACATTCCAGCTTGTTTATTGCATTTTCTTATATTGTGTCAATTCACTATTTCCATTTCCATGATACACTGGTCAATTACTCCAATGTGGTTGATATATATCCTTAATAACACATTTATGCCTAGTGTTCCATTATTGGAACACTAAGCATATGGGAGTTATTTATATCCTACTGCTCAAGGCCATTGCCAATGTCTGATTGCAAAAAGTAAAAAATATTGCAGCCTCAGGCATAAAAGGTTAATATGTTATGTATAAAGTGTTTCCTATTTTTTAAATTTTTAAATAAATGGCAGTTTATTATTTTTATTTTTATTTTTTTCAATTAGCACTCTTCCTGTCATTTATTCACATTGCGCCTGAGTCATTTAAGTTGCTACTTCTTATTTGTGCTTTACATTCTTACTTGTGCAACTGAATATTTCTCTTCTATTCTCTGATTTACAAAACAAAACTAAACTAAACTATACTAAACAAAACAAAAAGTCCCCAGGCTGCTTCCAACAATTGTTATTCCAAAAACATCATGGTTAATTTTTTGGATATTTTTTACACACCTCTGCAAGAACACTCAGAAGTGGAATAAGTAAATCATAGGGGACAGACATATTTAGTCCAATATGTCACAAAGCATTCTAGCATGGCTACATGCTGTTGAGTCTTTGGGATTTACTGTGATTTACTTTAGGTCCTAGTGTATTATCAATATTCTAAATTTTCCATTTGTTCTTGAAGTAAATTATATTCTCTGCAAGTTGTAGGAAATATTGTAAACATTTTCTGTCACTAAAAGGTAATTAATTCTATTACTAAAATCATTTGTAACTTTGTTCTATTTCAGTTTGATACATTATTTTCAGTAAAACTAGTGTTTAAACCCTCATGTGATTAATCTATTTGTCCTGGTAATTTTTACAGATCTTAATTTAAACATTTGGAAACCCAATTATTATATGTTTATAATGTTGAATATATGTTTTTCTAAATAATTATAACTCATTAATTGACTGTTATTTGCATTAGTAACTACACTTTTAATATCTTAACCATTTTTTTGTGTATAGCTTAGTGGTATTTAATATATCCATAATGTCATGCAACAAGCATCATAAACATATCTCTTTATAACTTTTCGTCTTGTAAAAGTGAAACTCTATACCCATTAAACAATATATCCTTACTCATTCCTTCCCCTTGTCCTTGTTACTGCCATTCTACTTTATGTCTCTATGATTTTGACCACTCCAATTATCTCACATAAGTGAAATTCTATGGTATTTGTTTTTTTGTGACTGGTTCATTTCACTTAGAATAATGTCCTCAAGTTTTAGTCATGTTGTGAAGATTTTGTTTTATGGGAATTTTATAGATCTATATTTTACATTTAGATCTCAGGTCCATTTTGAATTAATGTTTGTATATTCTGTTAGGTAACAATCCAACTTCATTCTCTTGCATATGGATATCCAGTTTTCCCAGCACTACTTCTTGAAAAGAGTGTTGTTTTGCCATTGAATGATATTGGCAACTTGTCAAAAATAACATGATTGTGTATGTGAGGCTTTAATTCTGTGCCCTCTATTATATTATATTGGTTTATGTGTCTGCCTTTATATTAGCACCATGTTTTTTGGATTCCTGTAGCTTTGTAGTAAGTTTTAAAATTAGGAAGTGTGAGTCATCAGATTTTTTTTGAGATTGTCTAATTCTTAGTCCCATGAAATTCCACATGAATTTTTGAGTGAGTATTTCTATTTCTACAAAAAAAGATAATTGAAATTTTGATAGAAATTGCACTGACTCTAGATTGCTTTGTGTAATATTGACAGCTTAACATTGTGACGTCTCCAATCTATAAACATCAGAGATGTTCTCATTTATTTATATGCTCCTTAATTTATTTCAGCAATATTTTGTATTTTTGTTGTGAAAGACTTACTTTACTTTAGTTAATTTCTAAATATTTTATTCTTTTAAATGGCTATGTAAATGTAATTGTTTTCGTAATTTCATTTTCAGATTGTTTATTGCTCACATATATAAATGCAATTTTTTAAATTTGATGACTACATGTGTCTATTTCTTATTTTACATTTTTATTTTTTATATAGAAAATTAGGTGAAATTTTGAGGCAGACTAACCTAAAACCACTTTTAGCTCACTTTTTGGTTTTATTATTATTATTTTACAATTTATAAATGTTTTTTAAAATTTTTTTTTTATTGAGAAGGAGTTTTGCTCTTGTTGCCCAGGCTGGAGTACAATGGTGCAATCTCAGTTCACCACAACCTCTGCCTCTAGGTTTCAAGTGATTCTCCTGCCTCAGCCTCCCAAGTAGCTGGAAGGCTGAGGCAGGAGAATCACTTGAAATACAAAATTAGCCACAAAGGTGGGTTACTTTTCTATTTTTAGTAGAGATGGGGTTTCTCCATGTGGGTCAGGTTGGTCTCGAACTTCTGACCTCAGGTGATCCGCCTGCCTCAGCCTCTCAAAGTGCTGGGATTACAGGCCTGAGCCACTGCACCCGGCCTATAGTTTTATTTTCCCCATTTGTATGCAATATTGGCCCTATCACAAGCTAAATTTCCATATGTCTATTCTTTATATTGGTTAAGTTTTTTTAATTTTTAATTTTTGTCAGTACACACTAGAGTATATGTTTATGGGATATGTGATATATTTTGATATAAGTATGCAATATGTAATAATCACACCATGAAGTAGGGTATCCATTGCCTCAAGCAATTATCCCTTGTGTTATAAACAAGAGTATAATGCAATTATATTTAGTTGGTTGATCCCACTTCCAGAGTGTTTATATTCCCCTGTATTCCATATTAAAATAACTTTTAGTTATTTTAAAATGTACAATTGAATTATTTTGACTATAGTCACTCTGTTGTCCTATCAAATACTGGATCTTATTCATTCTTTCTAATTTTTTTGTACCCATTAACTATCCCCACCTCCCTACTACCCCCACCCACTACTACACTTCCCAGCCTCTGCTAGCCATGTTTTTCTGCTCTCCATTTCTATGAGTTCAATTATTTTGGTTTTCAGATCCCACAAATAAGTGGGAACATGCAATATTTGTCATTCTGTGCCTGGCTTATTTCTCTTTGTATAATAACCTCCAGTTCTATTCACATAGTTGCAAATGGCAGGATCTCATTCTTTTTAGTGGCCGAGTGGTACTCCATTGTGTGTGAGTACCACATCTTTAACACTTATTCATCTGTTAATGAACACTTAGGTTGCTTCCAAATCTTGGCTATTGTGAACAGTGCTGCAACAAACATTCGAGTGTAGATATCTCTTCAACATACAATTTCCTTTCTGTTGGATATATATCTGGCAGTAGGATTATTGGATCATATGATAGATCTATTTTTATCTTCTTGAGAAACATTCAAACTGTTTTCCATAGTGGTTGTGTTAGCTTACATTCTGACCAACACTGTATGAGGGTTGCCTTTTCTTCAGATCCTTGCCAGCATTTGTTATTGCCTGTCTTTTGAATAAAAGTCATTTTAAATGGGGTGAGATGATATCTCATTGTAGTTTTGATTTGCAATTCTCTGATGATCAATAATTTTGAGCCCCTTGTCATATACCTGTTTGTCATTTTTATGTCTTATTCTGTCTGTTCAAATCTTTTTCCCATTTTAAAAATAGAATTATTCTTTCTACAGACTTGTTTGAGCACCTTATATATTCTAGTTATTAATCTCTTCTCAGATTGGTATTTTGTAAATATTTTCTCCCATCCTGTGGGTTGTCTCTTCACTGTTGTTTCCTTTACTGTGCAGAAGCTTTCTAATTTGATATTATCCCATTTGTTTATTTTCATTTTGTTTGCCTGTAATTAGAGGTATCACTCAAGAAGTTTTTGCCCAGACCAATGTCCTGGAGAGTTCCCCCAGTATCCTCCTGTAGTAGTTTAAATATTGAAGTCTTACATTTAAGTCTTTAATTCATTTTGATTTTATTTTTGTCTATGGTGAGATATAGAGGTCTCATTTCATTCTTTCCCATATAGATATCCAGTTTTACCAGCATCATTTATTGAGGAGACTGTCTTTTGCTCAGTCTATATTTTTGGCATCTTTGTTGAAAATGAGTTGACTGTATGTGTGTAAATTTGCCCCTGGATTGTGTCTTCTGTTCCATTGGTGTATGTGTCTGTTTTTATACCACAGTGTCATGCTGTTTTAGTTACTATAGCTCTGTAGTATGATTTGAAGTCAGGTTATGTGATTCATCCAGTTTTGTTCCTTCTGCTTAGGAAAATAAAGAATAAATTGTAAAAATCAGAGTAGACATAAATGAGTTTGAAATGAAGAAAACAATACAAAATGGTAACGAATTTGGCTATTCTAGGTCTTTTGAGGTTCCATGTACATTTTTGAATTGCTTTTTCTATTTCTGTGAATATTGTCATTGGCATTTTGATAGGATTGTAATGAATCTGTAGATGGCTTTGGGTACTGTGGACATTTTAACAATATTGACTCTTCTAATCCATGCCCATGGAATATCTTTCCATTTTTTGGTGTCCTCCAAATTCTTTCATCACTGTTTTATAGTTTTCATTACAGAGATCTTTCACTTATTTGGCTAAGTTAACTCTTGGGTATTTAATTTTATTTGTAACTATTGTAAATGGGATTACTGTTTGATTTATTTTTCAGGTTGTTCACTGTTGGTATATAGAAATGTTATTGCTTTTTGTATGTTGCTTTTGCATTCTGCAATTTTTCTGAATTTATCAGTTTTAATTTTTGTGTGTGGAATCTTTAGATTTTTCAAAATACAAGATCATATTATGGACAAACTAGAATAATTTAACTTCTTCCTTGCCAATTTTGATGTATTTACATATTTCTGTTGTTTAATTGCTCTAGCTAGGGCTATGTTGAATAGCAGTGATGAAAGTGGGCTTCGATGTTGTTTCAAAAAAAACCCATGATTTTTATCTTTTTTATGACTCAGTAGTATTCCATGATATATATATGTACACACACACACACACACACACACACACACACACACACACCACATTTTTATTATCCAAACATCTACTGATAGACAGTTGGATTGATTCTACATTTGCTGTTGTAAGTAGTGTTATGATTAATATATGAGTTCAGGTATCTTTTTGGTCATGATTTATTTTCTTTTGGGTAGATACCCAATAGTGGTAGTGCTGGATCAAATGGTATCTCTACTTTTATTTGAGAAATTGGTCTGCTGTATCACACTGATTAGGCCAGGCAATGCATCAACAGCAGTGTGTCAAACAGAAAAAGTATTTGGCAGTGGCTTCTTACCCTCCTACACCTCAGGCTGTCCTCTCCCTCTTCAGGGAGTACTCATGGTTTTTATGTTGATTCTTTGAATCCATCCAAAACTGTTTTTCTTCTGTGGCATCTCTAGCATTGGAGCAGGGCAAGGAGCCAGCAGCCTAAGCTAGTACAGTATATATCTTGACAGCAACAGCATCTGTTTTGCTTTTATCTTTTTAGAGCTGCTTATTTTCCTGTTCATTTTGGCTCAGAACTGATACAGTCATCTTCACTGAATGACATTAAATGTCACTCTTTTTACTTACTATGGAATTGGATTTAATGCTGATCATGTTAGGCATTAGATAATAAACATTTTTTTCTTCTTGTTTTTCATTGATTTTGTGTATTGCCAAGTTTTTTCCTCACCCAAAACCTAGTTTTTATATTCTTTCTATCCATTTTACTCTGCAATAAAATACAAATCCTCCATTAAAGAAAACAGTAAAATGAAATCTGGATTGAATTTCATGATAAAATGTATTTTTAAAGCAAAGAGTTTTTTAATAGTCAAGAATTTTTCATCAATAATATAAGCTGCTTATATTAAATTGCAGCACTGTTGCAGATGTGCATGATGAATTGCTCCTGAATGCATACTTTCCCACAGATTTGAAGCATATGACTAAGTTGAATATCATATTTGCTATGGAGTAGCACAGCCCTTGCAGAAAAGTTTGGCAAAATATAGAATGTGTTCTATTTGCTAGGAAGTGCTATCTCACCATATAGCAAGGCAATCATTTACAGAAAGAAGAGGAATAGCTAGTCTTCATATGACTAAATTGTGAATTCACCATCCTCTGACTGGCTCTACTAGGCTCTAACTTGCAACTCCAAATGTACTCCCCATAACTCATAACTATTTCATCCTGACTTTGCCTGGCAGTTTTCCATAATTGAACTATTTCTGATCTTATCTTTTTAATAAAAGTTCATTCATTCCAGAACAAAATTTTAGCGTTGATCCACAGTATTAACACCACCTTAATTATTTCTCTTTATTTAGCTAATGTTCCACACTATTAATACCACTTTATTTATTTCTCTTTATAGGAAATTATTTGATAGAATGTTGTTTAAATCAATGTTTCTGAAATAGAATTTTCAGGTAAGGCCCAGGGATAGATTTTTAAAGTCAAATTTCCTAGGTGATTGTGAAGTATACGAATATTTGAGAAGCACTGCCCTAAACTAAAGGATTAAATAACACTAAAGTTACAGGCATCAGTAAAAAGGTACAGAGGAAGTACATTTAAACAAGTAGGAAGATTCTAGTTTCCTTTAAAACATACCACGATGTTGTTATTTAAATATTTACTATTTCCACTCTGTACTTACTATATAATTGCTATATATAATTTTTATATCTTGAAAGCATATGCCACATGACACTTGATCTTGGCATAAAACCACAAGCGTATCCTTCCCACTGTCCTGTACAGTGCAAAAGTGAGGGACATGGGTTTTAGACCAATAATGGGTTCAAACACCAACTCTATCAATTGCTGGCTTTCAAGAACATGCCCTATTCTATTATTTCCTAATAGTTCTTCCTTTCCTGTTTCCTATACCTTTTCTGCATCTCAAATTGGATATCCTTCCTTCTAGTATACCCCTTCCATTATTAATCATCTTCACTGCAGCCTTAAATTACTCTTGAATAGTTTTCATGCCTGCTGACTTTAAGTGAAAACAGGCCCTTCTCAGAGAAAAAAAAAGTTACTATTAACCTCTGAAGCCAATCATCATCCTGTCATGCCCCATAATACATGTTTGAGGGGACAACCCACTCCACTATTCTACTTCAGTCACTCTTTACTCTGATCATTATGAGGATCTTATCACCGTTACTGCTCTTTCTCTGAAATCATGCAATATGGGCCACAGAACTGGTCATATAGTTTAGGCCCTTGTCAGCTACTTACTGTCATGCTGTATAGGACATTTATTTATTTATTTTTACTGAAATATATAAAAAAGCAAGGTATTGGTTTTATACAATTCTTTTGGTCAGAGAGGAGTGTATGAGCTGAATGTATGGGGCTCTCTTCTCTTTCCATCTGTCAATTATTTTCTTTTTAGATCTGGACAAGAAAGAATGCTGTAATGAGCTCCATGCTTTAAAGAGTATACCTATCACAAGCAAAACAACAGTATTTAGTACATTATAAAAATGTATTTAAGAACACATGAGTGCTTTTTCACTCATGTCCACAGATCAAGGGTGGCATAGCACACCTCAGTGGCTTTAGTGACTGAAATCTGTAAGATCTCCAGGGAAGCAACTCTTTATGTCTTGATTTTTGTCTCCAAAAAAAAAAAAAAAAAAAAAAAAAAAAGGTGTAGTGTATGTTATGCCACTATCTATGTTATTGAGATTAGCCATTGTTTTGGAGTGAGAGTAAATTTCAATGACAGATGCTTATGGAAGAGAAAATACATCAACTTGTTAACTTCTCTTATGTAGCATAAGCGCCAAAAGATTATTGCATAAAAACTTTTATTTTCAACATTGTCAGTAATGTCAGAGCATCTATTTTCTTTGTTTAATTTTTTTTTCTTATGTACTAATTTATTTTCCAGAGTTAGTCATCAATTGGCACATTTTTAAAAACAATTTTGCTTGGCTGAGGATAATTTTGCCATATTTTATAATTCACACTGCTCTATATTTGTAGGTCCAGTTGTAAAGGCAAGAAACATGGCAAAAATTGAGTACATTAGCAACTGCATGGATGGTGAATGCTGAAATGAAAATATTAATATTTTTAAAGAAGCAAACTTAAAATATAATAAAATATTAAATAACAAAAATATTCAAACTAAGAAAAATGTCAGTTGTTTAAGGGATTTTGAGCTAAATATCAGCATGAATCAAATATAATTTGTATTTGCATTTAATTTGAGTAGACAAATTTAAATTTTGAGAATACAATTGTTTTGTAAACATATATGAAAATATCTTTTACATTTATATCAACACTAATTTTTGTTTAAATAAGATTACTTTGTTTAAGTAAAATCAATTTAAATATTGATTGCATATATGATTGAATATAACTGTTGAATCCTTTCGGTTATCCCTGCCAAGGGAATGCCAATTATAAAAATTTTGATTAAAACAACATAGTAAACTTTTAATGGAATAACTATATATTAATTTATGGATTACATTTATTTATTTATTTATTTTCCATTCAAACATCACCAGCCTATAAACCCAATACTTAAATTTGTGAAACAACCCACTCAGTTGTCTTTGGTATTTTGTTTTCTTTCTGACATAAAAGACTCAACTTTACACATATTTTTCTATTTTCTCATTAATAAATTGTATTTTTCAAGAAACATATTTTATTTAACATTAACCTTGACTTATAACTTCTAAATATATGAATTTATAGTACAGGCTGAGAATCCATAATCTGATAATGTGAAATCCAAAAAGCTCTAAGATCCTGAAGTGTTTGAGCACCAACCTGATGCCACAAATGGAAATTTCTCACCTGAACTTAAGTGACGAATTTTATTCAAAATGGTGGTGCTCAATACAGAATTTATTCAGCATCCCCAAGGGCAGAAAGACTCTCACAACTCCCTTCAGCTGTGATATATCTTCTCTGCACATACCAGACTCCCCCATGCAAGCACACACACACAAAAATGCACATGCACCTTTGGCTGGTGCATAGGCCAGGCACTCCATGACAGGTTCCACAATGCCTTACAGGGGGCCAACACGTATATACACTGTTTGTTTTTGCTTATTTTCTGCCCTGTGTTATAAGGATATTGTTGAAAATAACAAAAAGGCCTGTAGATATTCCTAGGGGTAACGGTGATTAAAAAAAGAGGAAGCATTTCTGTTTATCTATAGCATAAAAAGTCAAGGTGTTGGAGAAACTGGATGGTGTTGTGAGAAACATCTTACAGAAGAGAACAGTCTTGGAATCACCACTAAATATGATCTGAAGAAAGAGAAGGACATACTGTTGAAGGTCTATGCTGAAAGTGACGAACAGAAGTTAATGAAAAATAGAAAACTATTACATAAAGGAACGAATGAAGATATCTATCATGTACTAAAAGAGTAGATCCATCAGCATCACACATAGGACACTTAATGGTATGGTGATCATATAATAGGCAAAGATCTATCATGATGAGCTGAAAATAGAAGGGAGCTGTGAATATTCAACAGGCTGGTTGCAGAGAAATTTAACAAAAGACATTCCATTACATTTTTAAAGATGTATAGTGATAAAGCATCTGCTGATCATGAAACAATGGATACATTCATTGAAGAGTTTACCAGGGTTATTGCTGATGAAAATCTGATGTCATAACAAGTTTATAATGCCGCTGAAACATCACTAATTTGTCATTATTGCCTCAAAAAGACACTGACGACAGCCAATGACACTCCTTTTACAGGAATTAATGCCAAGGACAGATTAACTGTTCTGGGATGTGCTAACACAACAGGTATGCATAGGGGTAAACTTGCTGTGGTGCACAATGGCATGCATCCTCACTGTTTGTGAGAAGTGAATTTCTTACCAGTTCATTATTATTTTAACAAAAAGGCAAGTATCATCAGAAATATATTTTCTTATTAGTCTCATAAATATTTTGTATCTGTGGCTCATGCCTGCTGTAGGAAAGCAAAACTGGATGACGACTGTAAAATTTTATTATTACTTGACAACTATTCTGCCAATCTCTCAGCTAAAAATCTGTGAATAATTAAAAAAAATGTTTATGTTATATATATTCCCCCAAATGTGGCTTTATTAATTAATCCATGTGACAAAAGTATCTGAGATTAGTGAAGGGTAAATATAAAAATAATTTCTTGAACAGCAGGCTAGGAGCAGTGAACAGAGGTGTGCGTATGGAAGGTTTTCAATGGAGTTTAGCATGAAGGATGGCCATATGTGTTGTTGCAGATGATATAGACACAGTTGGGCATATTCAGCACAATCTCTGGCCTGTATGTTCAGTTTTTACCGTAATTAAAGTGGTGATTTTGAAAGATTCCGTATGTCACTGTATGTCAAGTGAGGGTGGAAAATGATGCTTGACTTCCCTATAGATGCCAAAAATATACATTCAGAGCCCATCTATAAGCAGGAAGAAATGGATATTGAAGAAGTTTTTAACATTAATAATTAGGCTACAGTTGTTTATTCATTGACTAATGGTGAAATAGTAGAAATGGTTCTAAAACAAGGTGATCATGTTAATAGTGACAAGAAAGATGACTATGTTAACAGTGTAGAAAGATTGTCTATAGAGGACATTGAGAAAATGTGTGATGGGCTTATTGGAGGACTAGAGCAGCATGTATTTACAACAGAACAAGAAATTATGTCAGTTTATTAAAGCAAAGGGAAACTTCTAAGACAAAAATCATTCTTAATGAGGATGATAAGTATCAGAAAACATTTAAAAATTCTCAGGTGGGACCTAATTAAACTAAAGAGCTTCTGAATGTCAAATTACCAAGAGATTAAACAGCCTACAGAATGGGAGAAAATATTCTCAAACTATGCATCTGAAAAAAGTCTAATATCCCAAATTTCAAGGAACTTAAATCAACTAAAAACAAAAACTCCAATTAAAAAATGGGCAAAGGATGTGAACAGACACTTCTCAAAACAAGGTGTACAAGTGGCCCACAAACATATGAAAAAATGTTCCACATCACTAATCATCAGAAAAATGCAAATCAAAACCACAATAAAATACCGTCTTATATGAGTCAGAATGTGATTATTAAAAAGTCAGAAAACAACACATGTTGGCAAGGCTGCAGAGAAAAAGAAATGCTTACACACTTCTGGTTGGAATGCAAACTAGCTTAACTGTGGAAAGCAGTCTGGAGATTTTTCAAAGAATTTAAAACTACTACTTCAGCCAGAAATCCCACGAATAAGTATATATTCAAATGAAAATAATTCAGTCTACCAAAAAAACGCTGCACCTGTATGTTCATTGCAGCACTATTCCCAATCACAAAGACATGGAATAAACCTAGGTGCCATCAACAATGAAACTGGAAAAGAAATGTTGTAGATATACGCCATGGAATACTATGCAGCCATTAAAAAGAACAAGATCATGTCCTTTGCAGCAACATGAATGGAGCTGGAGACCAATATTCTGAGACACCTAATGCAAGAACAGAAAACAAAATATCACATGTTCTCACTTGTAGTTGAGAGCTAAACACTGAATGTACGTGAATCTAAAGATGGGAACAACAAACACTTGGGACCAGTAGATGGAAGAGAAAGGAAGAGGGGACATGGGTGGAAGAGCCACCAGTTGGGTACTATGCTCACTGCCTTAAGGATGAGATTGTTGGGACCCCAAGCCAAAGCATCATGCAATTTACCCATGTAACAAATCTGCATGTGTACCCTTTAATCTATTATAAAAGTTGAACTTGGCTGGGCAGGGTGGCTCATGCCTGTAATCCCAGCACTTTGGAAGGCTGAGGCAGATGGATCACCAGAGGTCAGGAGTTCAAGACCAGCCTGGCCAACATGGTGAAACCCTATCTTTACAAAAATACCAAAAAAAAAAAAAAAAAAAATTAGCTGGGCATGTTGTCACATGCCTGTAATCCCAGCTACTTGGGAGGATGAGGCAGGAAAACTCCTTGAACTCAGGAAGTGGAGGTTGCAGTGAGCTGAGGCCATGCCATTGCACTCCAGCCTGGGTAACAAGAGCAAAACATTGTCCTCCCTACTCAAAAAAATAAAAAAAAAATAACATCGAAAATTCAAAAAACTTCTTTTTCAAGCATTTTAGATAAGGTATAATCAATGTATATAGTACATCTCTTATACTTTTGCCTTGGGCCTGTTTGGGGCAGGCCTATTATTCTTCCAAGCATATTAAGGTGAAAGCACAGAAGTGGGAGTGAAGTTTTTCATTAATCTTAACTCTATTGCAGTGTGTGTGTGTGTGTGTCTGTGTGTGCGCATGTGTGCATGTTTATCAGGCATGGTGGGACCTGTCAGAGATGACAGTAATGGTAAGACATGAGAGATTCTAAATGACACATTAAATAGCATACAGGTATTGATCGACTTATGACCTAGGCAACTAACGACCATTCGACTTTACGACCCAATCGCTAGCCACGACTGCTCTGCTGTAGATTTTTGGAAACACTACAACATTTTGATGTATATCAAGAATATCGCTACCGCCTGGGGAGGCTGTGATGACAAAGTGCACGAATGGCATCTGTAAAAATTGTGTTAAGCGCTATGCTAATGATTTTGACAGATTTGACAGTGAACATGAACTTGAAACGATTCGGGAAAAAATAGTAAAACTCACTAAAGACCTTTCTTTGGAGTGTGAAATGGAAGATGTCGAAGAGTTGCTAGACAAAGAATCTGGAGAACTTACAAATGAAGAGCTAATCGAACTGGAAGAAGAAAGAGTGGCGGAAGAAGAAAGAAGAGAAGCAGAGAAAGAAGAGGAGGAGCCAGAAAGAAAGTTCACCACTAAGGGTTTATCAGACGGTTTATCTTTACTGAATAAACTTCTTAAACAGTTTGAAGCAGTGGACCCAAACATCGAACGATTTACAAGGATTGAACGAATGGTGCATGATGTGTTTCGTCCCTACCGTGAAATTTACGAAGAAAAAAAGAAACATAGGACTCAGACAAAGCTCACCATGTTTATGAAAAAACCAACTCCGGTAACCCCAACTGCTGCCTCAGATGACGACATCAACGCTCCGCAGCCAAGCACCAGTGGCCAATGAAATGTTTCGTACATGTTTATATATTTTGATATGTTTTGCAATTGGGAAAATGTTTCCTATGGTATTTTATACACCTGTATTTTGTATTTTTGTATGCACCTGTATTTTGTAATTTTGTATGTTTTGCAAATATTAAACCAGTTGTACTGGTAATGCAGTGTTTTACTTAAACCTGACGAATGTAAAAATAAGAAACAAAATGGTGTAGAGACGATACAAATGGCATAAAATGAACAAAGAAAATTATGATATATAACAATAATGAAAGAAAATTATGATAAAATATGACTTAAAGATTTTTATAACATTTCACAGTACTATACGTATAGCCTACTCAACTTACGACCAAATAGTGTTACAATCGGTCTGTCAGAACCAATCGTGGTCGTAAGTCGGGCACTAGCTGTAGTTAGGAAAACAAAAATCATAAGAAACACATTTTAACAAATCATATTGACCAGGCTGTTTCATAAATAGGGTATATAATGTCAGAATTAACATTGTATTGATTGCTACTCATTTTTAGGACAGTTATATTTTCAGATATAACTTGGAGTTATTTCAAACATGCCAAAAAATATAACTATAATGCCAGAGCAATTTGATCTTGAGAGAAAGAGGACTATTTAGACATAATTTTTAATGTTTTGTGAAGCTAGATTTCATTTCTTCCCCCAAATATTACACTTTTTAAATTACATAGAATAGAATAGCTTACATCTATATGCCACCTCAGTAATTTCTGTGCATTTGAAACATTAGAAATATGGGAGATGTGTTCAGTATAATTTATTCAGCCAGACAGAATATTTTGTGCCACCCAGGAATGACAGTATCTATAAAACAAAACAACAACCACAAATAAATAAATAAAAGGTAAATGCATAATTACTTATCATTCTATCAATGGAGTCCCATCTGCTTCCACTGATAGTGAAATGCTATAATTGATGTTTCCTTCCATTCACTTTCAACTTCACCATTCTCAGAATGTTTGTAAATCTGTGTCTCATTTCTCAATTCGACTTTAGTGTGATCTTCGATATGTGTAAGGCACATTTTGCTAACAATTACTAAAGAATAGTTTAGCAACTCACTAAAATTTAAATAGGAAGGTTAATATTCAGCATGGGTTTAAACCAGTGGTCCCCAACCCTTTTGGCACCAGGGACAAGTTTTGTGAAAGACAAATTTTCCATGGGCCAGGATAGAGGGGGTGGATGATTTGGGGATGAGTCAAGCACATTACATTTACTGTACACTTTATTGCTATCATTATTACATTATAATATATAATGAAATGATTATACAACTCACCATAACATAGAATCAGTGGGAGCCCTGAGCTTGTTTTTCTTCAGCTAGATGGTTGCATCTGGGGTTGATGAGAGACAGTGACAGGTCATAAGGCATTAGACTATCCTAAAAAGTTCATAACCTAGATCCCTTGCATGCACAGCTCACAATAGGGTTCATGCTCCTATGAGAATCTAATGCTGCTGCTAAGGATCTAATGCTGCTGCTGACCCACAGGAGGTGGAACTCAGTAATGCAAGCAAGTGACGAGGAGTGGCTGTAAATATGTATGGCCTGGTTTCTAATAAGCTGGTCAGTGGCCTGGGGACTGGGGACTCTTGGTTTAAACCACTTCAGAAATTACAAATAGGCCCTACTGCTTTTAACCAATGTAAGTTTTGACTGCTTTTAGACCATCTAACCCAAAATAATACAAAAGCCTTTCCCCAGATAAGCACTGTTTCTCCACCAAATAATTCTTAATATTCTTACTATAACAAGCAGCAAAATTTGATTATAATCACAAATACATTATGGGAAGGATATGGTCAATGCAAGGAGTGTTTAATATTACTTGGTTCTAATTCAAAAATTAAAAATTAAATACTACATGAAAAGGATACTTGTTGCATTGTTTGATACATTATCATGCTAAATGCATTTATGGAATATACTCTCATGATAACTTAGTTTTTGTGTTCTCATAATTGGCCATATTTTGAGAAGTTTCTTACAAATAAAGTAAGTTAGCACTCATTTAGGTTTCCATAGGAGAAGCAATGCTCTAATCTAATCAGCAATACTTTTACAATTGTTCCCAATTGTCTGAAAATATGTTACTAATAAAATTAACTTTGCTAATTGTACATTTTAATATATGGAGGTCTATTTAGTCATGAATAAAAATCATTCTATGATCATCTCAACTCTGATTTCTCTGAAATCAAACTAGAAGAACCATGTGAAATATGACAGTATTTCTTAATTTAATTATTTTGTGGTATCATCACTTTTAAAATTCACAATATCAACAGAATCTATTTTTTGCTGAAAATTCAGGAAAATAAATATTTATTCTCAAGAAATGCTCCAGGTTAAACATTTAAATATTAATGTGGGAGGGGTATGAGGTAGTGGGAAGGGGTTGACTGCATTTCACGAATACTTAACTTTAATTTTATCTGTCGTCCTTGAGAAGTTCAAATGACTTATTCATTTAAAAATGACAATAAATAAATATTTTTCAAAGTTGTTCTAACCTGCATTGAGTTACAAGTAGTACACTTTGTTTTAGTTTAAATTCACATATCTAGGAGAAATTTGCTTTTCCAAATCTAGTTCTTCATTGTATATTACATCATTACCTTACCTTTTATCATTATACACAACTAATTGGACTAATTAATCAAAGGAAAATATTTTAGGATGGGAAACTTAAGAGTTAATTGTTTTACAGAAGTTGAATAAGTAAAGTGATCCTCATAAAGGGCAAATAGAATAGAGAAAGTTACTGTGTCTCAACCATCAATTAGAAAATTGTGTCAAATTGATTCAATTATTATCATCATCTTAGTGTAGACAGAATGTTATAGCCATTCTTTTACCTATGCATTCAATAAACATTAAAGGAACATCAACTTTGTTCTTGGCACTCTCCTAAAAATACTAGGATTAAACAAAGCTCTTGTTTTCATGGAGCTTAAAGCTGTCTCAGAGAAACATCCAAACCATGTTAAATCATGTTTGGGACAAGTACAACAAGGAGAAAATAGATGGCAAAGTGAATGCACTTAACATAGGACCTTAACTAACTTAGGTGAATAGGAATTATGTTCTTAAGGGAGAAATCTGAAACACATATTTGAAGGTTAATTAGTAATTTTCAAAAGACTGTTAAAGAAGGAATGAATAATACATGTTGAAGTTCTTAGGTGGAAGAAACAAGGAATTCAGATACTGAAAGGTGAACACAGAAACTAGAGACCCGTGAGTAAAAAGGAAAGACATCTAACGTCATGCTGAAAGGATAGATAAGTGACATTTCATTCAGAGCCAAGAAGACAACAGTAATGGGTTTTGATTTAAAAGCATTGGGAAGCTATTAAAGGGGATTAAATGTTCAGGTTGTAAAATGGTCAGGTTTATGTGATTAAAAACTTTGTACTGAGAAACAGTTTCCTGTTCCACATGTAGGAGGCTTGAAAGTTGCCCTCCGCTCTGTCCTAACAGCAAGTAAAAAGTGAAACAGACTAGAAAATTAACAACTTTTCTTGGATCAGTAAGAGAGGTGAGGACACAGAGTAAACTACAACCCTAAAGATTGGAGAGACAGACAAGGAAATACCGGTATTCAGGGCTTCACAGAGCAAAGACTCTGGAATAGAAACTTCCATGGGAAGGAATACTTGAGTAAAAAACCCTGAGCTGCAATTAATGAGTGCTGAAGGCCCTGTGTGGACATATTTGCGAGTTAAACATTTCAGGAGGACTCAGTCACACGCCACCACCAACTCCCCTTATAAGTTTTATCTCTAGAAGCTCTACTGGGTTCTCACAGTGAAGATCAGGAAAAAAAAAAAAAAAAAAAAAGAAAAAGAAAGAAAAGAAAAATATGCCAGTGTTCTCTGTTTTTCCTAACAAGGCCTGTTCTCAGGGAAAACTAGTTAATCCTATCTAATATGGTTTGGCTCTTTGTCGCCACCCAAATCTTATCTTGAATTGCAAATCCCACGTGTCCAGAAAGGGAAGTGATTAGATCATGGGGTTGGTTTTCCCCCTGCTGTTCTCATGATAATGATGGGAGTTCTCAGGAGAGCTGATGGTTTTAAAGTGTGGTACTTCCTTGTTCTCACACACTCTCCCTCCTACTGCCTTCCGAAAACGTGCCTGCTTCCTCTTTGCCTTCTGCCATGATTGTAAATTTCCTGAGGCCTCCTAGACATGCTTTCCATTAAGCTTCAGGAACTGTGAGTCAATTAAACCTCTTCCCTTTGTAATTACCCAGTCTTAGGTAATATTCTTTATAGCAGTGTGAGAACACACTAATATACCAGCCTAATCTTCTGGCATATTATCAGAGCCTAACTGTCCCATGGGAAAGTAAATAAACAACTCTAGCTCACTTTAGCCTTCCACAGGAAAGAAGGAAAATACTCAGTTTCAGCCCACTCTAGCCACCCAGTCCCACCTAAGAGGGTAGGAAAACTGAGAAATACTTGTGAAGTTTACAGTTCAGAGGCATTAGCTCCGTAAAAGACCGACACCTAATTATAGGACTATAGAACACTTACCTTGACCTCTGCACCTTACCACCATATTGCTAAAGGCCTATGTCCAGCTACCAAGAAAAATTTACAAAGCATGTTGAAAGGCAACAAACATAATTTAAAGAGACAGAACAAGCCTCAGAACAAGACATGGCAGGTATGTTGGAATTATCGGACCAGGAATTTAAAACAACTATGATTACTGTGCTAAGGTTCTAGTAGATAGCAGGCAATAACATACGGACAATGTAAACAGAAAAATGGAAATCCTAAGGAAAAAGCACAAAGAAATGCTAGAGATCAAAAAAACTGTAACATAAATAATGAATGCCTTTGATGAGCGTTTTAGTGTACTGTATATGGCTTAAAAAAAAAAAATCTATGAAGTTTAAGATAGGATAATAAGAGCCTCCAAAACTAAAAAAAAAAAAAAAAAAAAAAAAAAAAAAAAAAAAAAAAAAAAAAAGCAAAGACCTAAAAGCATTATAAAAGAATATCCAAGAACTACAGGATAACTATAAAAAGTAAAACTTACACATAATAGGAACATCAGAAGGGAAAGAAATAAATAAACAGAAAAAAAATTGAAATTATAACAAATGAGAAATTCCCTAAATTTTTGTCAGACACAAAACCATAGATACAGAAAGCTCAGAGAATCCCAAACAGTATTAAAAAAAAAAATACACTTAAGCATATCGTTTTCAAATGAAAGAAAATCAAAAATAAAATAAAACAATTTATTGTAAGCCAGAGAAAAAAATACCTTACCTGCAGAGAAACAAAGATAAAAATTACATTCGACATTTCCTGAGAAACCATGCAAGCAAGAAGACAATGTACTGAAATATTTAAAGTTTTAAAATCAAAATAAACAAAAACAGAGATTTATGTACCATGCAAAATTATCTTGCAAAGTGACAGAGAAATAAAGGCTTTCCCAAACAAACAAAAATTGAAAGAGTTCATTGCTGGTACACCTGCGTTTCATGAAATGTTCAAAGTTTTTTGGGAGAAGAAAAATAATATAGGTCAGAAACTTTGACCTACATTACAAAAGGAGGAGCACTGAAGAATAAATAAGTAAAGTTAAAATAAAGACTTGTTTCCTATTGTAATTGATCTAACAGCTATGATTTATTTAAAATAATAGCAAAACTGTATTTGATTATATATGCTTATGCATATATCTTACGTGTGTGTATGTAAGTGAAATGAATGACACCAATGATACAAGGTATGAAAGGGAGGATTTAGGATCATTTTGTTATTCTAAGGCACCAGATTACCCACGAAGTGGTATAAGTGTTGTTTAAAAGTGGACTTGTGTTAATTGTGAATGTATATTGCAAACTGTAGAGTAACTACTTAAAAAAAGTAACAAAGTATAACCGATTTTCTAAAAAAGGAAAAAAAAACTAGAATAATACAAAATGCTCAATTAAAAACTCAAAGGCAATCAAAGAATAAAAGAAAAAAATAGGAACAAAGATGAGGGCAACAAACAGAAAATAGTGATAAATATGATAGATATTAATATAAACACATCAGTAATCACTTTCAACATCAATGGTCTAAATGCACCAGTTAAATGGCAAAGATTGTCAGAGTGAATCAAAAAACAAGACAGCTATATGTTGTCTATAAGAAACTCACTTTAAATATAAAGGCGGATATAGGTTAAAAGTAAATGGATAAAGAAAAATATACTATGCAAATGCTAACCAAAAGAAAGTAGAAATAGCTATATTAATTTTGTAGTAGACTACAAAGCAAGGGATGTTATCAGGTATTAAGAAGAGCATATATAATGGCAAAGAACTCAATTCTCAAAGAACACCTAACAATTCTTAATGTGTGAGCACCTAACAATAAAGTGTCAAACTAAACAAGCCATAACTGATACCTGCAAGAAGCAGGTAGCTTCGCTGTCATATTTGGAGACCATAACACTCTCTCATCAGAAATAGACAGATTAGCAGGCAGAAAATCAGCAAGAAACTAGTTGAACTCAATTACACCATTAATCAACTGGATGCAATTGACATTTATAGACCACTATATCTAATAAGAGAATACATATTCTTCTCAAGTTCACATGTAATATTCATCAGCATAGTCCACATTCCAGGCCAAAAATAAATAAACATGCCTTCACAAATTTAAAAAATAGAAATCAGACAATGTTTGCTCTCAGATAATAATGGATTAAACTAAAAATTTACAATAGAAAGATAACTAGAAAATTCCTACTTACAGATTAAACAAAGGCCTGTAAATATGAGATTGCTCAAAGATGAAATATTCTGAAAAGTTTACATTTAAGTGGACATGAAAATATACTGTAGAAAATGTATGAGGTTCAGCAAAAGCAGTGCATACAGGAAAATTTGTAGTACTGAATACATTTTTAGAAAACAAGAAAAATATAAAATCACTAATCTAAGTTTCTACCTTAGGAAACTAGAGAAATAAGAAAAAGTAATCCCCAGTAAGAAGAAGAAAAGTAATAATTAGTGCAGAAATCAATAAAATTAAAAACAGATAATTAATAGAGAATATTGGTAAATTCAAAAGTTGATTATTGGAAAAGATCAATTAGATAATCTTTTACCAGAAAGAAAAACTATAGACCAATATCTCTCATAAACATAGATATAAAAATTCTCAACAAAATATTTAAAGGAAGAATCCAATTATGTACAAAAATAATTATACACTACACCAAGTGGAAATTATCCAAGGTATACAAGACTGGTTCAACATTTAAAAATTAATGAATGTAATTCATCATATGAATAGTTCAAAAATCATATAATTATATAAATAGATGCAGAAAAAGCATTTGACAACATTTAATACTCAATTATAATAAAATTACTGGTAAACTAGGAATAGAGATAAATTTTCTCAAATTAACAAAAAAAGTCTTTAACAAATAACCTATGGTTAATATACTTAATGATAACAATTAGAATCTTTCCCAAGAAGATCAGGAACAAGGCAAGAATGTCCCCTCTCATCAATCCTTTTCATTATTGCACTGGAAGTCCTAGCTAATGCAATAAAACAATACAAGGAAATAAAATATATACAGGCAGGGAAGAAAGAAATAAAACTGTTTTTGTTTGTAGATGATATGATTATCCACGTAGAACATTTGAAAGAACTTACAAAAATACCTATGAAACTAATAAGCAAGTTTGCAGACTACAGGATCAACACACAAAATCAAACATTTTCCTACATACCAGCAATGAACAAGTGGAATTTGAAATTAAAAATATACAACCATTTATATTAGCACCCCCAAATCAAACACTTAGGTATCAATCTAACAAAATCTGTATATGGTTTATGTGAGAAACACTACAAAATCTGATTAATAAGCTCAACTAAATACATGAAGAGATGTTTCATGTTCATAGATGGGAAGACTCAATATTGTGCTGCTAGTTCCTCACAAATTAATCTGCAGCTTCAACGCAATCTCAGTCAAAATCTGAGTGGGTTATTTTGTGAATATCAACAAACTGGTTCCAAAGTTTTTATTTTTTTTTATTTTTTATTTTTTTTGAGACAGAGTTTCACTCATGTTACCCAGGCTGGAGTGCAATGGCGCGATCTCGGCTCACTGCAACCTCCGCCTCGTGGGTTCAGGCAATTCTCCTGTCTCAGCCTCCTGAGTAGCTGGGATTACAGGCACGCACCACCACGCCCAGCTAATTTTTTGTATTTTTAGTAGAGATGGGGTTTCACCATGTTGACCAGGATGGTCTCGATCTCTTGACCTCGTGATCCACCCGCCTTTGCCTCCCAAAGTGCTGGGATTACAGGCTTGAGCCACTGCGCCCAGCCCAAAGTTTTTAAAAACCAAAGACCTAGAATAGCCAACACAATATTTAAAGAGAAGAACAAAGTTAGAGGACTGAGACTACCCAAATTTAAGACTTACTATAAAGTTACAGTAATTAAGACAGTGTGATATTAGCAAAATAGTAGACAAATTGACCAATGGAACAGCATAGAGACCACAAAAATAAGCACACATATATATGTATATATTCAACTGATCTTTGACAAAGGAGTGAATGCAGTACAATGGAGCAAAGGTGATGTTTTTATCAAATAATTCTGAAACACCTGGACATCCAAATGCAAAACAAAAAAAAAAAAAAAAAAAAAAAAGTATCTAGACAGACCTTACACCTTTCAGAAAAATTAAAATGGTTCATAAACTTAAATATAAAATATGTAACTATAAAATTCTTGGAAAATAACATAGAAGAAAACCTAGATGATTGTGGGTATGCCAATGACTTTTATAATATCATACCAAATGTATGTTTCCAAGAAAGAGATAATTGACAAGAACGGCTACATTAAAATTAATAACTTTTGTTCTATAAAAGACAATTAAGTGGGGAATATGAAGACAAGCCACAGACTGGGAAAAATATGTGTAAAATATATATCTGATAAAATAATGTTATCTAAAATATCTATTTAAAAAAAATGGCTAAAGGGGCCAGTGGCTCATGCCTGTAATTCCAGCACTTTGGGAGGCCAACACAGGTGGATCACCTGAAGTCAGAAGTTCGAGACCAGCTTGGCTAACATGGTGAAAACTTGTCTCTATGGAAGATACAAAAATTAACCAGGTGACTGAGACAGGAGAATCACTTGAACCCAGGAGTGGAGGTTGCAGTAAGCTGAGATCACACCATTGTACCCCAGTCTGGGCAATAGAGTGAGACTCCATCTCAAAAAAAGAAAGAAAGAAAAAATGATCTAAGACTTGAAAATATACCCCATTGAAAAACATATATAATTGACAAATAATCATATAAAAATATGCTACACATCAATTTATGTATACACAAGAACCAGAACACAGATGCTTATAGCAGGTTTATTCATAATTACCCAAACTTAAAAACAGCCAAGACATCTTTCAGTCCATGAATAGATAAACTTTGGTACATTCAGTCAATAGAATATTATTCCACAGTAAAAAGGTGAGCTATCACACTATTAAAAAAACATGGAGAAACCTCAAGTTAATATTGTGAAGTGGAAGAAACCAAAGAAGCCAATATTTAGTCTTTCTCTGGAATATTTAGTCTTTCTCTGGAAAGACTAAATATTGTATGATTCCAACTATATGACGTTCTAGAAAAAGTAAAACTATGGCGATAGTAAAAGATCAGTGGTTGTCAGAGATTGGAGGCAAGTTAGGAGGGATGAATAGGTGGAGCACAGAAGATTTTCAGGGCAGTTAAAATATTTTGTATGATATTGTAGTGATGGATATATGCCATTGTACCTTTGTCCAACCCATGGAATGTGTGACACCAAGAGTGAGCCCTAATATATGTTATGGAATCTGAGTGATAATAATGTGTCAAGGTTGTTTCATCAGTTGTAACAAATACACCACACTGGTGGGGTATGTTGATAATGGGGGAGGTTATACATATGTAAGGTAAGCAAATGCATGGGAAATCTTTGTACAATACTCTCAATCTTGTTGTGAACATAAGAATACTCTAAAAGACTCTTATAAAACCACACATGCTTTTGGGTTGTAGAGAATGAACCACAGGTTAACACATGCAGATGTATGGAGACCAGTTACTATGGTACTGCTTGATCTGTGTAGAGAAGATGGTGGTTTGTACAAGGGTAGACACAATGTAAATAGGTGCAACTAGTGAGATTAAATGCATTTAGAAAATATGAATGTAAAAATGTGACTGTATATGAAGTTGATACATATTAAGTTACAGAATATCTTTTATGTTGATGTCATGAGTAATTGCTTCACTGATGCTAGCTCCTTCTACTCTTATTTCTGAATTGTGTCTTTTTGATGACTATTTTTTTTTTTTCATTTTCAAAACTTAAATTTTTTGAATCTTGGACCAGGACTTGATTCTGTAAGTCTTCTCTCCCCTCCCCTCCCCTCCCCTCCCCTCCCCTTCCTTCCCCTTCCCTCCTCTTCCCTTTCCATCTCTTTGTCTCAGTTCTTCTTGTCTTGTTTGATCTTCTTTTCTCATTTCTTATACGCTCCTTTGTCTCATTTTTTTCTCTTTTTTCATTTCCTCAATCTAGCTTATTCCACAATATTCCTCATCAAATGCAATGTTGTCAATTGAAGAGCTATTTCCAGAGTTTCTCTCTAGAAACGAGCACAGAGATGGAATCTGGTATGCAGAATATTCATCAGGGATCAACACTTGTGGAAGGCAAGAAGTAGGATTGGGCAGAAAAAAAAGTCAAACTGCAGTGAAAGTTGAACAAATCAACCCCATAGGAAACACCAGACAACAGTGGCCTAGAGGTGTCATACTGAGGTCAAGCTTTTATGTCTTCATGCAATCAGTTACTGACACTTGATGCTCTGGGAATGTGTGCTTTGGGGAGAAGGAATGTTCTTTAGTAGAGCAGACCCTGAAGGTGCTGAAAATAGAAGGCTATCTGTTGCCAGCACTCCCATCACTGAGGTCAATAAATCTTTCTATGAGGGAGAATCAGGCAGTATATCTCATTATATATGGCTTTCTTTTAATTACACATTTATATCTCAAGCCGTGGATGCTCTCATAGGTGTACATACAAACTATCTGATAGCTCTACTTTGACGTTTCACATATCTCTACCTTACCATGTCATTTTTCCTAAAAAAATGTTACTAATATTATAACCAGTTCCATAAAGAGCAACATTATCAATTGCTCAAGCCAAAATTCTGGAGTATTTCATGATTTCTTCCTCTCTTTGACTAGTTAAAATCAAATCATCATCAGTACATGTCACGTTTTCCTCCAAAATATATACCAGTATCCATATCCACACTGACCATTGTTCTAATTCATGATCTTTATTTCTTCCCTTATCTATCGCAGAAGCCTACTAATATGTCTTCTGGTATTCACAATTATACAACTAGAGCATATACGCATAGAACAGACAGAATTATTGTCTCATATAATGAATCAGACCTTTACATAATGTCTCACAAACTTATACTGTTTCCCACTATTCTCGTTTTAGATTTTTAAATAGCTTTTTTGAGACATAATTTACATATCATGCAATTCACCCACTTAAAATGTACAATTAATTTTCTTACATGATCACAAAGTTGTGCAATCACAGCCATAATCAATTTTAGAATATTTTTATCCTCTCAAAATAAAAATGCAAAAGCCTATACCCCTTAGCTGTAATTCTCAAGGCCCTATCCCAACTCAGTCCACTATTCTTAAAAAAAGCTTTCTAACTCCTTATTATGGCCTCTGTGCCTAATACAACCTGGCCTCTACTCATCTCTAAGATGCCATTTCAAACTATATCCTTCTTCTCTATCTTCTAGACACTTTGTCCATTTCTCTCCAATAAAAGTGCCAAACTCATATTTATCCTTATAGATGTGCTTTTAAAGTCCTTCTGCATGCAATTCTCTTTCTTTTTTTTTTTTTTTTGAGACGGAGTTTCGCTGGTTACCCAGGCTGGAGTGCAATGGCGCGATCTCGGCTCACCGCAACCTCCGCCTCCCGGGTTCAGGCAATTCTCCTGCCCCAGTCTCCTGAGTCGCTGGGATTACAGGCACGCGCCACCATGCCCAGCTAATTTTTTCTATTTTTAGTAGAGACGGGGTTTCACCATGTTGACCAGGATGGTCTCGATCTCTTGACCTCGTGATCCACCCGCCTCGGCCTCCCACAGTGCTGGGATTACAGGCTTGAGCCACCGCGCCCGGCCTGCAATTCTCTTTCTCTGGCTCTCTGCGTGTGTCATTCACATTTCAGTTCCCAATGCAACCTTTTTTTAAAGGTGGTTTAACTGTACTACATATATCATCCTTCTAATTTCCTTCATCGCATTTATCACAATCTGTATTGATCTTGCTTACTTGTTTATTTACTTGATTTCTTCCTTGCTACCCACATTTCTTGATGGTAAGATTTTTAAAGGCAAGAAATAGTCTCCCTTTAAAGTTGCTGTATCACTAGTACCTAAAACGAATTTGCCTATCTTATAGTAGATATTCAAAACATATTTTTGCCTCCATGAGTGAATTGATCATAGTGATATTTGCTGGGATAGAAAGGCTGCAAAAGAGCAGCTCTATGGAGGAGGATGTTGAGTCCAATTTTAGATATGCTGAGTAAGAGAATATTTCTAGATAACCAAGTATAAATATGCAGTGGACAGTTGATATGTTGGTATACAACTCAAAAGAAAGAAAGATGTGGGCCAAAATTATAAATGAGATTATTATAGTCTACCAGGAACTATTATGAATAGCTGGTAGGTTTTACTTAATCTAAGAAGCTGATGTTGATTAATTACAACCACTGAACAAATATCTAAATCAAAATATGGAAAATAAATTTCAGTGCTGTTAGTTATAAAATACAGTTTTTTCTTTCATATATGTTTTATTGTATATTTTATAAAATATAAAATATATTATAAAATATATTAGTTGTAAAATACAGTTTTTTCTTTCATATATATTTTAATGTATATTTTATTTAAAAAAATCTGAAGAGAAATATATTAATAAATGAGAAATCTTATTGGACTGAATAATATTACTAATCATTATAATTCCTAAATGAGAAATAGTGATGCTTCCTTGTTCCTCTTTCTTAAAACCTAAATCCTGTCTCTTCTATTTCTTGCTGTCTTTTTACTCCCCTCTCTCCCTTACATAGTTCAGGCAGACCCATATTGTTGTCTGCCAACTGCTCTGGTATCTATTGCAGAAGCCTACTAATATGTCTTCTGGTATTCACAATTATACAACTAGAGCATATTTAGTCCCCCACCCACAAATTCCTATGTTGAAATCCTAAGCCTCAATACCTCAAAATATTACCTAATTTGGAAGTAATTACAGATAATTAAAGTAATATAAAGTCTTTAGGGTATGCCTGAATCCAATATGACTGATGTTCTTATAAAAAGGAAGAAATGTAGGTACAAAGAGAGGCATGCATCCAGGAATAATGGTATGTGATGATAAAGGCAGAGATGCAATTTCAGGCCAAGTAGCACCAAAGATTGCTAGCAAACCACCAGAAGCTAGAAGAGACTCATAAAGAGATTGTCCCCCACAGCTCTCAGAGGGAACTATACTTATAAAACTTTGATCTAGGACTTCCAGCCACCAGCACTGTGAGATAATACATTTCCCTTGTTTAAGCCACCCAATTTGTGGTACCTTGATGCAGCAGCCCTAGAAAACTAAAACATTAGTCTACTAATTGCTCCCTTGCCTAACTCAGATTTTCATCTCTTTCATGTAGAACAGTCACTGGAATAATTATTTCAACACGAATAATTTTGATAATTATTCTAACATGATAATTATTCCAATTATTTATATCCCTCTACAACTTAAAATATTTAGTGACTTTCCATTGCCTAAAGGATAAAATGTAAATTCAAGCTCTGTCATAATCTAGGTCTTTGTTTTGTATTCAGCATACATATTACTTCTCAGAAAAATGAGTGTGTTTCAGTGAATATGTCACTTTCTCATGCCTACGTACATGTGTTAGTTCTCTTTCCACTGCAGACAACATTCTCACTTCCTTTTCTCATTGAAGATTCTCCCATTTATTTTTTAAATCTTAACTTCATTGTATTAGGTGAGAATTTTGCTAGCAACAGTTTTAGGTACTTTTATTTTCTATTGTACTTTATAAATAACATCATTAAGAAGAAAAGACAGTATACTACATTTTATGTTTGTGTGTGTCCGTATTAGTCCGTTCTCATACTGCTATGAAGAAATATCTAAGACTGGGTAATTTATACAGAAAAAGAGTTTTAATGGACTCACAGTTCTACATGGCTAGGGAGGCCTCACAATCATGGCAGAAAGCAAAGTAGGAGCAAAGGCACATTTTACATGGTGGCAGACAAGAGAACAGGCACAGGGAAACTGCTTTTATGAAACCATCAGATCTCATTAGACTTATTCACTATCAAGTGACCAGCATGGGAAAAACCTGCCCCCATTAATCAGTTACCTCCCTCTGGGTTCCTCCCATGACACATGGTAATTATGGGAGCTACAATTCAAGATGAGATTTGAGACACAGCAAACCATATCAGTGAATGTATATTTATAAATACACTGAAATAACTATATATGTGTGTGTGTGTATATCTATGTGACTGATAGGTATATGTACTGTATCTGATATGTATACACTGATATGTATATGTATGTAGAACAGAACTAGCACATGTACGTGGGCATGAGAAAGTGACATATTCACTGAACCACAGTCATTTTTCTGAGAACTAACATGTATGTTGAATAGCAAAAAAAAGCCCTAGATTATTCTAAGGCAATCAGCACTGAAAGTAGACAGAGAATGGAAATAAATTTTAAAATTTAAATACAGATAATATTTGGAAATTATAAGTGGCTAGTCAAAATCAAATTTCCTTCTTATGGAAATATTCTCAGTAATTCATATTTCATGCTTACAAACATTTTGAGGACTTTTTGATATTTCACACAATAAAATTTATCAAAAGTCCATTGTTCATAGAGTATAAATCTTTATCAGTATTAGGAACAATGACTATATACACAACAACTTATATGTGAAAAAGTTTGACAGTAGGTTTTTAAAGTTCTACAAAATTCCTAAATATCTACATATTACTACCAACTATTGTGTGTAAAGCTGAACATCCTTTAGAGATTGTTGATCCACAGTAATAGGACAAAGACTAAATTGTCTTCCTACTCTCAATATAGAAAATTGTATTACAAAATTGTGGTCACCTGAAGAAGTAATCCAAGTGTACATAGCTGAAAACAGGATAGTTTATTTTAGGTGTTTGTTAAGTAAATAGTAAAAAATATGCTACATTTGGATTTTGAAATATTTGTGGTATTTCTCAACTTTTAAAATTTATAATTCATCATATCTTTCCTTCTTCATTTATAAATTTGCAATCTTTTTCTCAAAATGGATTTAAAATTGTATAGGTTTCAGACTCCTCAAAACCTGGATCTTCCTCTGTTTACAGCTGTAGTCTGTCACTGCTGCTGTTGAGTCTGTTTCTTAGAGCACAGAAAGGGCCCTAGTCTCCCCAGCACCTTTCCTGCTCAACTATACCTTCTATGGGATGCACCAGTCTTGTTTGCCCTTGCTCAAGATTCCCTATCTGTCTCAACTAAACTGTTCAGCCTTTAACAAAGATCAGTTCTCCAACATCTTGAGGAGATAAAACTTTGATTAACAATACAAATTAAAAAGCAAAACCATATGAAAACACTATGACAGAAGAGATTTGTAAAACTACTGAAATGAATTTTAGAAATGACAATTTAGAAAATATGTTAAACACTAAATTAGACGTAAATAGAGAGAGAAGTGGACAAATGGAACCTAAATTTGAGGAAATTATCCAGAATTGAACAAAGAAATTTAAACCTATAAAAAATATTTTTCATTAGTAGTTGAGATATGCAAGACAATGTGATTAGGAAAAATGTAAGTAAAATCTGAATACTAAAAATGAGAGAATAGAAACAATTTGCAAAGGAAATGGATAAATTTTTTAAGTCAGTAAATTTGTTAATATTTCAAGTAAAACTTCACTCCAAGTTCTAGGCATTATACATCAAAATAAATCTATAATAAATAGCCTGTCTACCAAAACTGTAGAACTCCAATAACAAACAAAAACAAATACTAAAACAAACACAGCAAAAAGACAGATTATATGTAAAAAATAATTAGAATGGCATCAGACATCAATACAGTGACAAGGAGTCCAGAAGACAATGTAATTACATTTTCAAAATGCTTAGAATTGAAAAAAGAAACTGTCAAAGTTTTCCACTGTACTTTCTAAAGTATCACGCTAAAATTAAAGTTAAATAATTTTATTTTGACAAGATTAAAAAGTCTGCTATTCATTTCCTTGTTAAGAGAACACTTGCAAACTACAGTTTAAAAAGAAAGATGATAAACAGAAATGTGCATAAAGAATGTCATAGTGAAGAAATAAGAAAAGGTTATCTGCAGGTAAATAATGATTATAAATAATATTGATTATGAAAAATCAGAAGGAGCATTACTCAAAGTGAAACTACAATAATTATAATTTATATGGAAGATACAAGGAACATCAAGGTTAGTGCATCCTCAGTGGCTTGTGTTAATCAGCTACTTATCATTTTTATAGCTTTGTAACTCAAGCATACAGGTACAAATTTGAATATAACAATCAAAATAAAGGTTAGAAAAAAGAAATGAAATGTTATGAATCCTGTAGAAAACAAGAGATAAGACGTAAAAAACAGGATACATTTAAAGCACAAAGAAAATGTTATGTATAAGTGTATTTTTCTGGGTATATGTGTGTATATGACAATGTAAATATAACAAGGTGCTAAAATGAGATCATTTTATCAAAGTTTCAACTAAACTGACACTGTAATAAATATCAGATACCAGAGTGAACAAAGGCAGACCCCAGAATTTTTTCTTCTTTTGTTTTTGAGATAGAGTCTCACTCTGTTGCCCAGGCTGGAGTGAAGTGGCATGATCTCAGCTCACTGCAACCTCTGCCTCCCAGTTCAAGTGTTTCTCCCACCTCAGCCTCTCTAGTATCTAGGATTACAGGCGCCCACCACCACAGCCAGCTAAATTTTGTATTTTTAGTAGAGGCTGTGTTTCCCATGTTGGCCAGGCTGGTCTTGAACTCCCGACCTCAAGTGATCCGCCCACCTTGGCCTCCCAAAATGCTAGGATTATAGGCGTGAGCCACCATGCCTGGCCCAGAATACTTTTAAAAAGTGGAAAACCTGGTTTGTACTGTTTTGGACCTTTCAGCCAAATGAAGAGCTTGTTGTGCTTTAAGTCTCATTCACAAAACGAATGCAAGGAAATGATGCTTCTTTGCCTGAAGCCCAGAGAGACCTACTGGGACAGTTTGACATTTGTTTCCTGTAGTTTGGTTACACAGATATCTTAGAGTGGAAACATGTGCAAGAAAATTGATGTGCCTTGTAGCTAGGAATAGTATAGGAATGGCTGACTTAAGAATAAGAGTGACCTGAGTCCCGAGAATTCATTACGTCAAAGGAAATGGGAATGTTTCCCATAGATGGAGGTATGGGTTATACAGGAGATAGAGCATGCCTGGAGCCAAGGTGAGTTCCAACTGAAAGTCAGTCCAGCCAGACATCAGTAGATGACCCAGAAGCATGAGCAAGTACATCTTCAATCAGTAAAATCTAGCTGAAGTTAGCTGAAGTTCACTGAATGTTGCAGATTAATGAAATAAATAGGTATATATGTCTATGTATCAGGTATGTTTAGAGGCTAGTTGTTATTATAACAATAGATAACCAGAGGTTTTTCACTTTAAGTAACTTTAATTGGAAAAGAAGAAAGATGAGAAAATGTGCTAAACATCCTGCTGAGGATGTTAGAAAAATAACAAGATAGCAAAATCTCGTATAATAAAAGTAAAGGTATATATGGCAAAATGAAAATATAAATTATTTAAAATATATATATATATAATAGAGACAACCATGAAAACAATGCTGGTTCTTCACTAAAGCTCATGCAACAGACCCATTTTTGCCAATATTATAAAGGTAGTAAATGTGGACACAAAAATAGAAATTAAAATAGGGATATAGCAACATATTAAATCATCAAGAAAATTTTCAATTTTAAAATTAAATAGTATGAGTAACCTTTTTTATTTTGTGTATAAATTATTACACACAAATTAGAGAATAGGAAAGAGGTATATAAATTCAATTTTCCATGAAACTAAGAAATGCATGTTTCTCCCAAAACACCACTATGTAGCAATTGGTTATACTTATTGTTTAAACATAAGGAAACCTGAAATGGGCCAGCATTGAACTGGATAAATGAGTGTCAGCAACTTAAAAATATCCCAGAGGCACTAGTCTACCATTAAATGGAAGCCAATATTTGAGGAGATTGTAGGAAAACTCTTTAATCAGAGACAGTTAACATTTCCAAAGTGGAAGTCAAAAGCAGGCTAAGTGCACATAATTGTAGCTTCCCTTAATAAAGAACACTGTTGACTTGCAGTGGAAAGAAACAGAACTACAATAGAGTTCACCCCAATACATGAGTCACTAGCCTCATGTAGCTCATAAGCATTTAAAATATTGCTAATCTAAATTGAGATGTGCTGTAACTATAAAATATACACCAGATTTCAAAAACTTAGAGAGAAAGACACCAAATATATCATTAATAATTACATATGATTAGATGTTGAAATTATAATATTTGGGATACTAAATATATTAAAATTTATTTCACTTGTTTTGTTTTCCATTTTTTAATAGGCTACTAGAAAATTTAAAAGTAACATATGTAGCTTTCACTTGTGGTTCAAATTATATGACTCTGTGGAAGGAAGAAATTGTAGCCTTAAGATAAATGCAACCATAAACAGACAAATTGAGATATTTTTTCAACTTAAAGGAACAACAACAAAACTATAAGACAAAAACACCAAATGTAAATATACAAAAATATTCTTTAAAGTACTAAATTTGTATATATAATAAATCTATATAAGCATATAAGATTAGAAGCTACCAATTAGAAGATATTGGCAAGCATGCAACTTATAAAGGATTGGTATCCAAAATAAATAGAAACAGAACTCCAGACAAAATATGAAAAAATAACCCAATAAAATAGAACAATGAACAAAGAAACATGAAATGGTTGATAAGCATATTAAAAAGTCACTTAAAATGAACAGTAATTAAAGAAATATCTAATTGGCCACTCTTTGCTATCCAACAGCTTGCCCAGAGTTAGAAGTGAAATGAAACTTCATAAAATTTTTGATTCTTCACAAAAACTAATGCAACAGACACCCTTTTGTCAACATTATAAAAGACAAAAAATGTGAGCACAAAAAATAAAAATTAAAATAGGGATATAGCAGCACATTCAGTCAGCATGGAAATTTTCTATTTAAAAATGGAATAGAATGAATAATCTTTTAATTTAATGTACAAATTATTACAAAATAATTGCAAAATCATAAGGTTTTTTATTTCACTTTGAACTCTGGGCAAGCTGTTGGATAGCAAAGAGTAGCCAATTGAAATTTTAGAATGCTATTTATCATTGTTTAAAAGATTTTGATATCTGTAAAGTTTATCTGAATAACAATACTACAATAGAGCTGTTATCAATAAATTATGAAAATAGAAGATAAATTATCACTGAAGAGATAAAACTAAAACAATTCAACTCTTTTTTATAGTTTTCTGGAATTCAGCCTTATAGGCTAACATTTTATTTTGTTTTGATAAAAACCACAATGAGCTATCACTTCACACCTGTTAGCATTTTATGTAGGTTAGCATTAGTAATAAAATTAATAACATATGTCTGTAGATTTCTAGACAAATGATGCCGAATGTAAAGAGGAGGTACAGCATCCTACCAAATAATTTAGATTTTTTTTTTTTAATTTAGATAATTCACTGGCCAAGAGCATGTGTTGATGTTGAAGAATTGAAGACAAGAGTAAAAGACATAAGATAAATGGGAATTCTCTTTCTGAGCATTCTTTGATTCAATTATATTTTCAACACTTTCTCCCTTCAAGTTTTTTGTTTTTTTCTGTTCCCTTTGCTCCCAACAGAGTGCAAATTAATGGATGTGCAAAAAATTATCTTTATGAGAAATAGGAGAAAAATATAGAGCTGTGACATTTTTATCAAGGGGCTTATAATACATAGATTTCCACATATGAAGCTATCAAAAATACTAGGTAGAACAAAAGAGATTGTAAACAAATTCATGCTTATGCTAATACATTCCTCAAATCACAGGGCAAGATATACTATGGTAGTTCAAGGAAATAATAGGCCAGGTACAGTAGCACATACCTGTAATTTCAGCTACTGGGTAGAGTGGGGAAGGAGGATCACCTTGAGCCTGGGAGTTTGTGTCCAGCCTGGACAATATAGTGAGACCTCCATCTCAAAAATAAATAAAAACACAAATAAACGGTTTCTTCCAGACCTGGCTCTAAGAATTTTCTGTTTGTCCTTCTAGGCAGTGAACTATGTCTTGAGAATTGTCCAGTTAAATTGTCATAGATTAGAATATGTACAGAAATGGACGTTGTTACCATGTAAAATTAAACCAACTTAGATGTGCTTTTACATTTAGTCCAACGCATTTCATAGATGCTGAGGTCCTTACTTGAAAGGGGTGTTCTCAACCCCATCAACTTAATAACTTGAAACGTGTCTGAAAATTGCCTTCACAAATTTCAGTATTATTTTTTCTCCATTCATGTTTCTTCTTCCATTTTCAGAAACACCTTTATTCTTAGATAGGTCCTTTCATTTTCCTTCCCCCGTTGATTTCTGTGTGTGTTTATGTTTATATATACTTGACTATATATTAATTATATTAAAAAGCAAATGTACTATTTTAGTTAGAAATCAATAGAAAAGCCTTACATTTACTAATATCTGCTGAAAAAAAGAAGAAATACTATGTGTATTTTAATGTTAAAGCTGGTGAAATTATTATCTGACCTAAATATGCATGCCATAATCTTTAATATGTTCAGAATCCTTTACTTTATTATATTCATTTTGAGATGGAGTTTCACTCTTGTTGCCCAGGCTGGAGTGCAATGGTGTGATCTTAGCTCACTGCAAAATCTGCCTCCAGAATTCAACAGATTCTCCTGGCTCAGCATCCTGAGTAACTGGGATTACAGGTGCCTGCCCCCATGCTGGGCCTTTTTTTTTTCTTTTTTTTTAATTTTTAGCAGAGACAGGGTTTCATCATTTTGGCCATGCTAATCTTGAACTCCTGATCTCAGCTGATCTTTCTGCCTGTGCCTCAAAGTGCTGGCATTACAGATATGAGTCACTGTACCCAGCCCCAAATCCTTTACATAAAAACCCTAAAATTATACAGATTTTGAAATTTTGAATGATTCAAATTTTAAAAGAGAGTAGATGCATAGGCTATATTTTATAATATTTCCAGCTGGTTCTAAGTTAATACCATATAGGTACAAAAATTACAGTTACTAAAATTAAATAGTCATTCTACTTGAAATAATAATCACAAATTATTTGTATTCAGCTAGAGTCAAATCATAGAGTATAACATTAATAAGTGATATAGCAGAAAAATACATATTAGAAATATTCTAATACTTCTCAATTCAAAGAAAATGTTGTCAATAACTATACCCTTCTATCATCTATGGATATCTATCTATTAATCCATCCATCAATCCATTTACATGTAATAAATATTCATCATATCAAGGTGTTTGGAAATCTTAGAGAACAAGACACGATTAAGTGTAAAAATGTTTAGTGGAATGCAAATCAAAACCACAATGAGATATCACTTCACACCTGTCTGATGGCTATTACTAAGAAGACAAGAAACAACAAGGATTGGAGAGGATGTGTAGGAAAGGGAATTCTTGCACACTGTTGTGAGAATGTAAATCAATGCAGCCATTATGGAAAATGTATGATATTCCTCAAATATATTAAAAATTGTGGTTGCCGAGCACAGTACCTCACTGCTGTAATCCTAGCATTTTGGTAGGCCAAGGCAGGCAGATCACCTAAGGTTAGGAGTCTGAGACCAGCCTGACCAACATGGAGAAACCTGGCCTCTACTAAAAAACAAAAATTAGCCAGGTGTGATGGTGCATGCCTATAATTCCAGCCACTTGGGAGGCTGATGCAGGAGAATCCCTTGAACCCAGGAGGCAGAGGTTGTGGTGAGCCAAGATCACGCCATTGCACTCCAGCCTGGGCAATAAGAGCAAAACTCTGTCTCAAAAAAAAAAAAAAAAATTAAAAATTGTGTTACCATGTAATCTAGCAAACTCTTTTCTGGGTATATCTTGAAAGGAAATGAAATTAGCCACTCACAGAGATATCCGTGTTCCCATGTTGTTTATTGCAACATTATTCACAATAGCCAAGACATGGAGATAACCTCAGTGTTCAAATAAATGGATTAAAAAATTACGGTATGTATTATACAATGTAATTTTATATAAGCCATAAAAAGAAGAAATCTTGACATTTCTGATCATATGAATGAACCCGGAAGACATGCTAAGTTAAATAAAGCAGACATAGAAAAATAATGTATAATATTCCTTACATGTTAAATCTAAAATGTCAAACTCATAGGAAAAGGAGTAGCATGGTGGTTACCAGGAGATCCAGGTTGAGGAATATGAGGAGACACTGACCAGAGGACACCAACGATCAGTTTTTAGAAGAACACGATCTGGGGATATACAGCATATATGGTGGTGGGTGTGTTAATTTGATTATGATGATTATTATACAATGTATACCTTAAATATATTCAACCTTTACTTGTGAAAGAGATAAAATTTCTCTGAAAAGATACAGAAGTACAGAAGCAACCTGAGTATCCATTAACCAATGAATAGATACAGAAATTTTGGTATAGATACATACACACAGAATTCAGCTTTATAAAAGAATGTGGTGACTTTTGCAACAAACTAGATGAATCTAAAGGACATGATGCTAGGTGAAACAATTCAGACACAGAAAGAAAAATATGGTATGATCTAGCTTATATTTGGAATATTTAAAAAAAAAAAAAAAAAAAAAAAAAAAAACTAGAATATGTAGAAACAGTACAATGGTGGTTACCAAGATTGTGGGAGGCAGGGACTGGGGAGAAGTAAGATGAAGGGAACAAACTAGCAGATACGTTGGATGAATAAGTCGGAAGGTCTAATGAACAGCATGAAGACTATTGCTAATAATGTTTGATATGGTTTGGATGTGCGCCCCCTCCAAATTTCATGTTGAAATGTGATCCCCAGTGTTGAAGGTGGGGTTTACTGGGGGGTGTTTGTATCATAGGGGCAGGTCTCTCATGAATGGCTTGCTGCTGTCCTGACATGTGTTCTTACTCTATGAGTTCATGTGAGAGCTGATTGTTTAAAATAGCCCAGGACCTCTTCTCTTTCTTGCTTAATTTTATCATGTGACACTCCACCATGATTGTAAACTTCCTAAGGTCCTCACTAAGAGCAGATGCCAGACCTATGCTCCCTGTAGAGTGTGTAGAACTTCGAGCCAAAATACACCTCTTTTCTTTATAAGTTACCCAGTCTTAGGCATTCCTTTACAGCAATGCAAATTGACTGACATGATGTATTATATACTGATAATTTGCTACAGAGTAGATTCTAAGTGCTCTTCCCACACATAGATAGAAAAAAATATTATGTCAGATGGTGGATAGGTTAACTTAATTGACCATCGTAACCAGTTTACTATGTATATAAATATCAAAATATCATGTTGTACACATTAAATGTATACACTAAAAAGATAATTAAATATTAATCTATGTGATAAATTCCTTAAATTACTTTGCCAGAAAAGAAAATACTTCCACAAAAATCTGTTTGCTTTCTTTTATCAGTCACTGATTTTATTAGGGCACACAATGTTTCCTCTTTTAACCTAGGTACCTGGAAATGGAGATATAAATTTTGTTCTTCGTCAGAATAAATAAGTAACTCCAGCCATATACAGTATATTCCTGCCCTTCTTCTAACTAGATTTTGAATAAATTTTTTATTTTAATTGGCCTACTTCATATATGTTTTAATATCACGTTACTTCAAACTAGATTGGAGACTAGTATCTCTATGAATCATAAATGAATAAAGGAGAAGAAATTTACAAATATCCATATTAAACAAAATTCATTAACAAATTTGGATAAATAACAACATCACATACAAACTGCACTAATTAAAAAGGTTAATAATGTCTAGCACTTGATTAAATTAAGCAATGAGCCAAATCTGACCTTTTAATTATAGATTTCTTACCTTTGCTTTCTTAGAGAATTAGCATTTTTATAATTGAGCATATTTTTCTTACTGAATTAACCAAGAAATGTTAGTAATATATAGAAACATACACAGTTTGCCTCAGAGCCATCACATTTAATGTAAGCAAAGTGGCAGCAGATTATGTTAATTCATATAGAGACCAAGAAAAGTCTTGTACACATGGTTTAAGAAGTTCCTCTTGAGAATGTTAATTTACATATTCATGTTCAATGGCTGAGTTAATGGAGAAACAACGCACATATTTATTTTAGCCTTAAAAGAGATATATAAAATATATTATACTCTGGTATGTTTCTGGAGAAACACAATTCTGTGCTCTCAGTACATTATAAACATTGAGCTCGCTTGTTCCCTGTCAGCTCTGGAATGATAGCACAATCCCATGCCTATCCCATCTCCTCCTTTGCAACAAAGCAGGACTTCCCAGCCAAATTGTTTATTACAATCCACTACTCCACTACACACTAGCTGTGTGAGCTTAGACAAGCTGGTTGTCCTAAAGCTCCATTTTACATCTGCAATTAAGACATGATATAGTACTTTTCTCATAAAATCAATGGTAATAAATGTATCACTTTATATAGTTCTTGAAAAATAGTAAGTGTCAAGTTAAAATTAGCACTATCACAATACAATTTTTCTTCTTCTGGGCCCAATAATAGTAATGCTAACAGAAAAAGCAAATGATGGCAATAAATTTAGTGATTTTAGTAATGTCTTTTAGAGGGCTATGCTTTCAGTCAATTAAATAGCAAAGAATATCTGATTCATACAATCAAGTCAGAATTCAAGAATATTTAGGGTCCATCTAGCATGTACCAGACACAATAATAAACGAGCAGAAGTTGTGTTTTCTTCATTTAACTTTTCATTAAGGAAGATAAAACAGACATTAAATATTTGCATGGACAAGAAGATAATATGGAGAGTGTTGGGACACACATACCAATTACCAAAGGCTTGATAAAAAATATATTAGCTTTGGTACCAGAAGATAAACATAAATAAATTAAGAAAGAAAAAAAAAAAAAAACCTCAAACAGGTAGAACACCAATGATGACATACAAATGGCCAAGAAACCTGTGAATAAATGTTCAATATCACTAATCATCAGAAAAATGTGTGGAAAAAGCACACTGAGACATCACTGCAGACCCATTAGAATAGCTACTATCAAAACAAAACCAAATGAAAAACAGAAGATAGCAAGTGCTGCTGAGGATGTGGTAAAATCGAGCCATTATGCACTGATAGTGGGATCGTAAAATGGTGCAACTGCTACGAAAAACAGTAGGGAGACTCCTCATTAGTTTAAAAATAGACTATCATGTGATCCAGAACTCCAACTTCTGGGTATATACACAACAGAATTGAAAGCAAGGTCTTGAAGAAATATTTGCATACACCATGTTTATCACAATATTATTCACAAGTGCCAAAAGGTAAAAGCAACCCAAATGTCCATCAACAGATGAATGAATAAATAAAATATGACATACGCATATAGTGGAATATTGTTAAGACTTAAATATGAAGTCATATGATACAACATAGATGAACCTTGAGGATATTATGCTAAGTGAAATAAAACAGTCAGAAAAAGACAAATACTGCACAATTCCACTTATATGAGGTATCTAATGGAATCAAATTCATAGAAATAGATAATCAAATAGTGGTTACCAGGGATTGGGAAAAGGGGCAAAATGGGAATTGTTTAATGGGTAAAGGCTTTCATATTTAGAAGAGGAAATTTTCAGGATAACTGTTTCACAACAGTGTGACTACATTAACGTTATTATACACTTTTAAAAGGTTAAGATGGTAAATTCTGTGTTGTATTTCTTTATTTTTTTGCCCCGCCCCGCTGTGTTGTATTTCTTTACAATAATAGTAATAACAATAACAAAACCAGAAATAGGAATATTATAAGTCCATAGAAGCAGGATAGACCTCTATCACACAAAATGTGTTCATGTTGCGATTAATGATACCACTCATACACTAGGAAGATATGAAAGGTTTATTACTCACATAATAATGAGGCTTTCTGAGGAAAGCCAGATAACCAAGAGTGGCATGAGAGACCAGGAAAAGAAGACTGGCTTGGTGTTTTACGGTGGCTAAAGAGTAGAGCAGGCTGAGGATTCTGTGACATGGGCTAGGGCTTGCTTGGTTTGTACTTTGTGACGCTGACAAAGAAAGAGACTTTTCTTTGTTTGGTTAAACTTTCTCTGTGGAGCAGAGGGGAAGGAGGAACGGTAACGCTCAAAAGCCATTAGCAGTCAAAAATCAAAAAGAGAGTCAGATTATCACAGTTTATGATTGATACAGACTTATAATTCATGGTGTGTGACAGATGATTGAAATATTCCACGCTTCATTTAATTAAATTTGAGCTTGCTTAATTAAGCCATTGTGGTCTTCTATGATGGTAGCCTTGAAGCCATTAAGTGAGGTGAAATGTTCATTGAATGCTTTGTTTATAATTTCATCATTTTAGTTTCATATTTTGTCTTGTATCATGGCTTTATATATGGAAATACATGTGAAACTTTATGCTTAGCAAGTGACCATGCTGAGCTTGCAAGACAATGCTTTTATGACCTATAGCATTTGGGCAGCTAAGTGCAGAGGGTCATGAGTTCGGGGCTAATCAGAGCCTCTGTTTTCAGGACAGTCTAGTAGCAGCCAGCAATTGTCACGTAATAAGAAATAGCATAGGATTCAGGAAGGCAAACTGTGGCTGAAAACCTGCTGAAAATAGGCACTAAATAAAAAATACTAGCTACATTTATGACTGTAATGTATTTACCTGTTACTGATTTAATAGTGTCAGGAATTTCAACAATAATGAAAATTGGGTTTTCCTGGGTGTGTGAGTCCATTTGTATTGCTATAAGGAATATCTGAGACTGGGTAATTTATAAAGAAGAGAGGTTTTTTTGGCTCATGGTTCTGTAGGCTGTAGAAAAAGCATAGTTCTGGCATCTGCTGCTGGTGAAGACCCCAGTAAGCTTACAATCATGGTGGAAGCTGAAGGAGACTCAGCATGTTACATGGCAAGAAAGGAAGCAAGAGACAGAGTGAGGAGATACCAGGCTCTTTTAAACAACCAGAGATGGCATGAACTCATAGGGTGAGAACTCACTCATTACTGGGAGGACAGCACCAAGCCACTCATGAAGAATGTGTTCTCACAACTCAAACGCCTCCCATTAAAGACCCATCTCCGACACTGGAGGGCACATTTCAACAAGACATGGAGGAGACAAAACATCCAGACAATGTTAGTATGTTGGGCCACAGAATTAATGTTCTGATAATCTGCTATGAAACACCATTCATTTTCCCTGGTGTAAGACCAGACCAAATTGGGCTGTTAAATGGAGAAACAATAAGGATAATCACCTCTTCTCTAAATAAGTCTTGTGTAATGAGTTTCATTTTTGAAGGTTTTGTTTAAATTTCTGTTGTGCTGTATTAACTATTTTATCTAGGGAAAAGACCTATGGGGTACCTTTTATTTAAGTCAATTGTAAGTGCCAGGTCTTAATTAATTTTAATTTTATATTCATTAGTTTAGAGCATCAATCACCACCACAATACATTTTAAGGCAATGGGTGCTGTGACTATCAGAACTTGAGGAAAGACAATTGTTCTAATAGTTCTTTGAAGCATACCTATGTATTGTCTATTTTATATGCAGTACATCTCTAAAATTATAGTGGCATTTTATTTAAATATAGTAGGATTCATAGAAAAAACTTGATTTGAGCTTATTCATAAAGACCATGAAAATTTGCTAGTAAGTGCATTTCAACAGATGTAAAAGCTAATTCAAAACCTATGTTGCAATGGCAAAAGCTAATCAGTGTTTTTTAATCTTTTTGTTATATAAATTATTTTAATAAAATTTAAATTTCTAATTGGGTCAAATCAGGGACATTATTTCAGTTTTTGTTTCTTCTTTCTGCATCCAATGGTAAACTGGATTCTCCCTATGCTGCTCATATTTATAAATTTCATCCTCTAGCGAAGCTTAACCTTCGGCAATGATTATTTTATAGGGTTTTAGGACCCAGGCTTAAATTGGGCTTGAATTTAATCCCTTGACTTTGCCATGAAGGTTCCACTGGTGTTTTTTTCCTAAAACCCTGAGAAGTAGTATTTTTATTTCAACAAAGGAACAATGATCAGCAACAGAAAATTTATTGTGTAGAGGCCTACTGAGCCCTCTGCTTTTAGGAAAGTGATTTCAGTATGTCATACAGTAACTGTTTTTCCTCTCCAGGAGCCGAAATCTAATGTGACTACATATTGCACAGCCTGTCACTCTCTACCCTGAGAAGACCAAAGAGTGGGGGACCGATGCTTGGTTGAGACACACAATCGACAGTTACAGAGGATGTGTTGCTCCTTTGAGCCTAGCATTGGTCAGAGTTTATGCTGAAACAGAGACACACTCTTCCATCTGAGAGATACAGAAAGAGGCACATGCCCCAGAGTCACTTCAAGAAGGGCCTCAATCCCACATTCTTGTCCCTAACCCCCAATTATAACTTCCAATTTAGGTGAGAACGAAGCACAGAAGAACTCAGCAAATATGGGAAAAAACAGCATAGAACAAAGCTTGCCAGCCAGGCAGCAACAAAACTCAAGAGTATGCTAAGAAGCAAACATCAGAGCTAGTTAGCAAGACAAAGCGAGACCAAAAGGCCCCCAGTGGTAGTGCTCATTGCCTGAACACCCTTTTTTAAAAAAAAATATTTTTATTTTTTGAGACCAAGTTTCACTTTGTCACCCAGGCTGGACTGCAATGGCGTGATCTCAGCTCACTGCAACCTTCGCCTCCCAGGTTCAAGCGATTCTCATGCCTCAGCCTCCTGAGTAACTGGGCTTACAGGTACATGCCATGACGCCCATCTAAGTTTTGTATTTTTAGTAGAGATGGGTTTTCACCATGTTGGCTAGGCTGGTCTTGAACTCCTGATCTCAAGTGATCTGCCCGCCTCGGCCTCCCAAAGGGTTGGGATTACAGGCGTGAGCCACCGAACCCAGCCTGCCTGAACACTCTTAACCATGTCAACAGTTGTGTCACCTTGCAGAGGCAGAATGGACCTTCCCACCCAAAATTTGGTTCAGATGTCAATACAAACCTATAACACACATACTAAAAGGGTATGAAAAGGTTGATTACTCACATAGCGAAGCTTTCTGGGGAGAGCAGGGTGGGGTCCTCATCAGGTCCTAGAATGTCAGGAGAGAGCAAGGAAAAGAGACTGACTTAGAATCTTTTGTCCCTAAACCATACTGCTGTCCTGAAACCCCAATTATAGGGTGGTGGGGTGGGATGAAATGGGGCTGGGGTTAAGATTTCCACTCACAGGTTGATTGATATTGTGTGATCTGAACTTCCCATTGTTGCTGAAAAGGACAGTATTCACGCTTTCTTATCGACTTGTCCAGATGCAGGCTGAAGGGGAAGAAAATCGGTAGGATTTGAAAGCTATTAGCAGTTGAACACAAAAAATGGGGTCAGACTATTACAAAGATCATGACCAAAGGTGCTGAGGCCAGTGAAGACATACTTTTGAAGGAATTAAAACTGTTGCTGAGTGGCAGGGATATGGTTTGACTATGTCCACACCCAAATCTCATCTTGAATTGTAACTCCTACAATTCCCATGTGACATGGGAGGAACCCAATGGGAGGTGATTGAATTATGGGGATGGGTCTTTCCTACACTATTCCAATGATAGTGAATGAGTCTCATAAAATCCAATGGTTTTAAAAGTGGGAGTTTCCCAGCACAAGCGCTCTTTGCCTGAGGCCATTCACGTAAGGTGTGACTTGCTCCTCCTGGCCTTCCATCATGATTATGAGGCCTCTCAAGCCATATAGAACTGTAAGTCCAATAAACCCCTTTCATAAATGGCCCATTCTCAGGTATGTCCTTTATCAGCCGCGTGAAAATGGACAAACACAGGCAGAAACTAAGTTAAAAATAAAAAGGGAAGGACATAGCGAAACAGGCTGTATGTTGGCGAGACTGGACAGGAACTCCTGGGATCAAGTGACCTTCCTGCCTCAACCTCCTGAAAAGCTGGAATTATAGGTGCATGCCACCATGCCCAGCTTATTTTATGCCTTTCTTTGCAGAAGTAAAAATATCTATACTTTGACATGAAAATATAATGGAGAAATTAGTATCAGGAATGCATAAGAATATACTTTGTCTATTCTTGGGATGTATTTCATGCTAGCTATATAAAAAAATGTTATTTAATCTTCCTACTTTCTGAATAGAAAGCTCTCAGGGTATTTCAGGGACAAAAGAAAGACCAAATAACTGTCCTAGTTTAATCCTGCTAACTTGTAGCTATTTAATTAATTCTAGTTCCATTTATTTTTATTTGATTGGTTGTATAATTTCTATAAGTTTCCATTTAAATAACACATATCAATAAATTGGGTCTATGTCCTTGTAGTACGCATACACAGAGAAAATTCTGAAATTTGCACAGCAAGATAAATACAGCATTTTAGGTCAATTTAAAATATTTATTTTATAATGGCAACTAGAGTTTGCCAACACATTCCAATTAGAAAATTCAAAGTGTCTGTTAGTTGAAACTGGTGTTGTATGTATATCAGAGTCTAATTGAAAATAAAAAGCCAAATCCAAACTAGTTGTATAAGCATAGATCATTTAAAGCAGGGATTTGGTTATCTGAGTGCTAGAGAACTGTAGGGGGCAAAAGGATAAGACAGAAATGAAAGCAGGAAGACGCTAAGATTCATTCTTAGGAGGCAATAAAAGGAATCCAGCATTGGAAGAGGAGGGTCCTGAGGAGCTGGAGCAGATGACTGAGGAGGTGCTGCTGCCCAGCTGCTTCTGGTTCCTTTGAGGAGTTGTAGGAAGACTGGTTCTGGGGGTGAAGAAAAAATTATTGGCAGCCAGAAACAACAGCTTCTGCAGGAACTAAGAGCCATTGGCTGGGTGATACTCCAGGAACAGCAGGCAAATAGGAAAGGAGGAGCCCTTTGTCTGCCTGCAAACTTCTGATCTCCTCAAAGCACTTTTGCAGTAGAACTTAACTGAGAGTGAACTGGCCAGCAGTCATGTAATTTTCACAGGCTCAGCTCTGGCATCATAAGAACGTACAGTTTAGAGCTGTGAAACACTAGCCTAATAACTGGAACAACGTGGAAAACTTAAAATCCATCTGGTGAATTTGTAATGTGGATGACCTTAAATGATAAAGAACATACTTCAGAAAGAGGAAGCTGTTTTACATTTAAGTAGAGAAACATATAGTAGATGTATGAAAGGATGAGTACTTCCTCCCCTCTTTTCTGTTTGGTACTAGAGTAACTTTTGATAAACCACATTGCTGGGCCATAATGCAAGAATACTCTTAATTTAGTGCTAGATTCCCAATACTCTAGAGGTAATTTCTGAAACTTCCTTTAGATACTACTTACTTGGCAGTAGTGCAATATTGATTAATCCAACGAGTATATATTAAGCATCTTCCAATTTTCTAGGCATTACAAATGGCTAAAATTCAGAACTTAGAAGTCTTAGGAACAGAGTAGATTTTGCAAAGCCGGTTTCTCCTGGTAAATAATAGAAATACTTAACGATAATATCTACAATTTGTAACTGTGATAAAATCAAAATAATTTTATAAAATTCTGAGCAAATTTAAAATATGAACTAATCATCTTTCTCTTTTTGTGTTTGCAGAAAAAAATAAAAGCAGAATCCAAACTAGTTACATAAGCAGAGATCATTTAAAGCAGGGATTTGGTTACATGGGTGCCTGAGAACTGTAGCTGGCAAAAGAATAAGACTGAGATGAAAGCAGGAAGAAGCTAAGATTCATTCGTAGGAGGCAATAAAAGGAATCTAGCACTGGAAGAGGAGCTGGAGCAGACCCCTGAGGAGGTGCTGCTTCGCCTGGGGCATGGCTTGGTATTATTCCCACATGGATCATGCAGGCTTTCATTTTAGGTAAGCCAGCATAGCGCTGGTAGCTCAGAGGTCAGCAAGCCTTAGGTTTACTGCACTAGTGGATCTTATGTATACTGGCTGCCCATTTCCTGATGGTGGTTCTTGTCATTACTCGGTTTAAAGCATGTGGAGAGATCTTGCTTTCTTGCATGGCCTGAAGACTGAAACGGTAATTTGTACAGACTGCAAATACACTGTAAATTAAAGCATTACCTATCAATTCTAAACATGGTGTACTTCAATCTCCTCCTTTTCTAATATCATAATACACTATAATTTTGGATAAAAATGATTATTAATTTATAAAAAAACACTTCTATATGGTGGTATTAATTTTCACAGGAAAAGTTTACTGTGTTAACAGTTCAATCTTTTAAGAAGAATTTAAATAATCGACTACTAGTGGAAACCAGGCATCTAGACTCAACACCACATGTGCCTCCCTAATACCTCCTCATTTCCACTGCAGATTCTATGATAGATGTTAATCCCAAGCAAATATGTCCTGATAGAGGTGGTTCTTCCCTTTTCCAACTAAATAGATGTGACAGCAGTTGACGATAAAATCAATGTTAATTTTCAGTGAATTATGTTCATATGAAAATAACCCAGTGTTCTAAGTAGAGGAAGACAAAAACAAACAAACAAACAAACAAAAAACATCAGAAAACAAAGAAAGAATTGAGGTCCTTTTTTTGGCTCTTGTTTGTTTTGTTTCTATTACAAACAAATTTAACCTCTAATAATCTGTTTTTTTTTTTTTTTTTTTTTTTTTTTTTACGGAGTTTTTCATCACCCCGGCCGGGGTGGAATGGCATGATCTCTGCTTACCGAAACCTCTGCTTCCCGGGTTCAAGGGATTCTCCTGTCTCAGCCTTTCAAGTAGCTGGGATTACAGGTGCCTGTCACGACTCCCCAGCTAATTTTTGTATTTTTAGTACAGACAGGGTTTCGCCGTGTTGGCCAGGCTGGTCTCAACCTTCTGACCTCAGGCGATCTGCCTGCCCTGGCCTCCCAAAGTGCTGGGATTACAGGAATGAGCCACCATGCCTGACCATGATCTGTTTTTCAATCTTTCTTTGTCTTGCTTCGCTATGCACTGGCGAATTAAATAGTAAAAGACCACCATTCAATTGATACTTTAAAAATCTTATTTATATGATATAATATATTGATATATATCAATATATAATAAATAAATATATATATATATAATTACATATGATATATATTTTATCATATAAAATATATATGCCAGAGCCACATTTCAGAGCCCTGGCCCCTCGCCACCTGCCGAGTTCATCTATTACTGTGTAGACGAGGACGAGCTACAGCCCTGCGTGAGTATATTATAAAGATATTTGTGCGCTTCAGAAGAGGTGGCTGCGGAGACGGAAGAAGAGGGTGAGGCGGAAGGCATATGAGGGACCTCGCCTCGGGTGCACCCGCCTATAGCGGCGGAAGATGCAGGCCTGGCGCCACACTGGTTACTGCTGCTGCCTGTAGTCTCCATGGCTGAGGACTGGGTGGACTGCCCAGCCCTCGGCCCTGCCTGGAAGCGCCGTGAAGTGCTTCGCAAGTCAGAGGCTACCTGCGGACGCTCAGACACCTATCACCAGAGGATACAGGATCCGAAGCAAGGTTGAGCTGACTCGATACCTGGGCTCTGCATATCACAGATAGCTCACCTTCTTCGACGGCAAACAAGGCATCTTGTGCTATCCAGCCGCCAAGGCCCATTTGTGGCTGTCGCCAGCAAGAAGGGAAAGAAGTCTTCACCGCCAGCCAAGACTCAGAAGTGTCAGGTTGGACCCCAGAGTGGTGAGGTCAGGAAGGAGGCCCCCAGGGATGAGACCAAGGCTGACACTGATACAGGCCCAGCTTCATTCCCTGCTCCTGGGCGCTGAGAGAACTGTGGAATCAGCTTCTCAGGAGATGGCACCCAAAGGCAGCGGCTCAAAATGTCGTGCAAAGACTGCCGAGCACAGAGAATTGCCTTCAACCGGGAACACGGAATGTTTAATAGCCGGGGGTGTAGAGTATGCTGGGGCTGTCAGACCCCAGAGGACTGCGGCTGTTGCCGCATCTGCCTTCGCCATCCCGGCTCTGGCGTCAGGCGCCAGCGTAAATAGTCCAGCGACGTCGCCTACGGGGTAAACATGGCGGCCACAGGGGAAGCTGTGACGCGAACAAAGATGTCTGTGAGGCGGCGCCCCGGAGCCCGGCTGCTGCCTCCACCTCCATCTTCGCAGCCCACAGAGCTGCACCGCAGAGCCCTGGACCCTTGCCACCTGCCGAGCTCATCTATTACTGTGTGCACGAAGACGAGCTACAGCCCTGCGTGAACCGCCGGCAAAACCGCGAGTGCGGGGCCGCGCAGCCTGCTTACGGTGCATGGACTGTGGCC
>NW_022436941.1:34403074-34437087 GCF_009761245.1 Sapajus apella
CCGCGCAGCCTGCTTACGGTGCATGGACTGTGGCCGCTGCGACTTCTACTGCAACAAGCCCACATTCGGGGGCAGCAACAAGAAGCGCCAGAAGTGCCATTGGCGCCAGTGCCTGCAGTTTGCCATGAAGCGGCTGCTGCCCAGTGTCTGGTCAGAGGCTGAGGATGGGGCAGGATCACCCCCACCTTATGGTCGTTGAAAGAGGCCCAGCTCTGCCCGATGGCACCATCTTGGCCCTACCTTGAAGCCCAGCTTGGCTACTCGCACAGCCCAACCAGACCATACCCAGGCTCCAAAGAAGCAGGCAGGAAGCAGGTGGTGGCTTTGTGCTGTCCCCAGGCCCTGTTGCAGCTTCCACATAAGCCCTGTTGCAGGAGTCCCAGTGCTCTGACCTGAGTTGGGTTGTGGCCTTACCCGAGGTGAAGCGAGAGAAGGCAGATACCCAGGACGAGTGGACACCAGACAGCTGTCCTGATTTCTCCTGTATTGGTGCCTGTCTGCCCTAGCAAGGCAGTACACCCAGGCCTACCATCTGTGAAGCAAGAGCCACCCAACCCCTGAGGAGAACACGGAGGAGAACAAGGATGGATGTGTCTCCCAATTGGCCCCAGAGGAGGAGGCAGGAGGGGCTGGCATACCCGTGATCACGGAGATTTTCAGCCTGGGTGGAACGCACTTCCGAGACACAACGGTCTGGTTGCCAAGGTATGGCCTACACAGTGAGGGGTGGGGAAGGAGTGGGTGTCAGACAGATGTGGGCCCTGAGTTTTGAAAGTATATCCAGCAGTTTGGCATGGTGTGGTGGAAGGTAAAGGCCCACACGTACTATGCTGATCACAATCAATGAGGGACATGTGTGTGTAGGACCCTAGAGGTTTCTACTGAGATCTACCCCAACAGCATTCTAAGTTAGGACTCTCCTTTGTGGGTAGGAGGAAGACTTGACACTCTATGATGAGATTTGAAAGAGAAAGATAAGGAGTCTGGTCCCTATTTTCCTAAGAAATTTTTATAGGGGTCAGCTTTAATGCATAAATTCTTATTCATAGAATAATCATTTGGTGTCTTGAAAGCCTTTCGAGTCTCCAGGAGACCTCTGGGTGGGCGGTTGTCTGACATTGAGAAATGTATATCAGAGAAGTAAGTAGTGCTGGGCTTGTCTGTGCAGCGGGATGGGCAGGATATATGGGTTCTGAGCTGGCTTTGTGAGCTGGGTTCACACATTGTATGATCTCTGGTTGCCCTGTACTCCTGGAGCAGCTTCTGTGGAAGGACTTGGTCTGGATCTCTCGAGCCTTTCCTGAGCCTATTGATGTTAGGAAATTCAGCTGTCATGCAGAACTGTCCCTGTAGGCCTGGCATAGGTCAAAGGGTAGATGCCTGTAAGGACTAGGATGATGGGAGGACAGGGGCATGCTGCTTCCTGCAGAATGTTGACAGAACCTGCATAGAGCCCCAGACACTGGGAATATAAACTATTGGCCTAAGCACGTGGATTCCTTTACTCCTACAAACCAGCTCACCAGGCTAGAAACCCTTCCATCTATACTTGGTCAATTACAGAAGTACTGACTGAATTCCTGCTGGGTGCACAACATTGAGGGCTATGAGCCCTGCAAACTTACCCATCAGGAGACACATCCTAATACCTACCTTCAGGGAATTTATAACCTGTGGACAAACTGTCTATAAAGGTAGTTTTTAGAACATATAAAAAAGATAAAGGATAATTAAGGGGAAATGGATGGAGGACACAAAATAGTAAATGATTTTGTAATGCTGCATTTCACACATAGCAAACCTCATTTAACATACAGACCTGTTCCCTCTTCTCTAGGTCCAAAGAACTTAAAAAAACGAGCTAGAAAGAATTAGACTGGAGGCTTCTACAGACCATAGGATTCAGGGTGATATTTGCAGACTGGCTTTATGAGAGACAACACTGATCTACTAGGGGCTGGACCCTAGAATGGTTTCCAGGGCTTGTGTGTGAATCAACCCTAGGAGGAAGAATCTACCACCAAACCCTAGGAGCAGGCCTAACAGTACTTTGAGCTTCTCTTCTAGAAGTAAATGGGAAAGGAAGAGAAAGAGTAGAAAGTTGGTATATCTTCTCTTTCCCAAGAGCTTGAGTGTGATAAGAAGCTGGATTTTAAGGGTGAGGGAGCTGAGATGGGGAAAGGCAATATAATTAAACCCACTAGAAAACAACCTAAATAAGCCATCTTCATGAATAATACTAGTGGCTTCTGGATGAGACCTGACAGTGTCTTTACACACTTCCTCAGGGAAACAGCAGTTGAAAAGGAATCGAATAAATGAGGAAAGGAAAAAAAATAAGATAAAATAACAACAAAAAAGATATTTTTGATATATATTTTTAAATGCATTTCTAAATATATGTTCTTATCTACCTGAAATATTATGTTTATATATTTTATAATTATATATGAAATATATAACAATTATGTCATCAATATATAATAAAATATATTTCATTATGTATTTCATATATAAGATTTTTAAAGCATCAATTGAATGCTAGTCTTTTACAATTTAATTTTCTACTGCATAGCAAGATAAGACAAAGAAAGATTAAAAAACAATTCGTTAGGGGTTAAATTTATTTATAATAGAAACAAATAAATGTATATATTTCACTATACATTTATAATGGTGTATGTGTGTATGTGTGTGTGTGCATATATATTTCTCTTGGCCTACTGGCTACACCAGTTTTTGTCATTTTATTTTTTTCCTTTCATCCTAGTATTTGTAAATGCAGTTTGTAGCAAAAGTGCACAGGTAACAAAGACTGATTTCATTACCACTCCTTTCCAAATCCTAGTTTTTTATAGTGACGTGTAGCAATCAGGGCTAATTTTATACAATCATCACTTCCATTTATAAGCAGAAACTAAGAAGAGTTTTCCTTCCATGGAAACAATTTTAGAATTGATTGATGGCTCCCAGAACCTCTAACAATAACTTATTTAACCCGTAACATACCTGAGCCGTTAAGGATATAATAGGAGAAAACATAGATGGAAGGAACAGTTCCCTGAAAAAAGCCATTAATTAAGAGTTCAAATTTTGAGCCATGTGATACCTCCACAAGAGGAGAGGCAGTAGGTGGAATCAGCATTTTGACCACAGATAACCTGCTTGAGAAGTTTACTTAGCTATAAAATACAGGCACTGATATTATTAGGTTGGTGCAAAAGTAATTGCAGTTTTTACCTTTGAAAGTAATGGCAAAAAACACAATTTCTTTTGCACCAATCTAATATCTATATTATAGTGCTCATGTGGAAAAATACATGTAAAGATACCACCAGGGTTGGTGTTGAATGAGCATGAGCTATTACCGTCATCATGATTTAATGAGCATGACCTATTACCATCAGTTTGCCCCTTCTGCATTGGCTGGGAAGCTGGAGATAAGATTCATGCAGGAGTGGATGAATGTGTGATTCACAGTCATTCTGAATGTGAAGTTAGTTTGGTAAGTTCCTTCATGACTAGGCGTATGTAGGTGTGGGTGTTGCTATGACAATAAAATTTGGCCAAAGATAAGGGATTTGGGACTTTATGTTAGAAAGAAAAGAACATTGCACTTGGAGCCAGGAAATTTAGACCTGAGTTCTGATGCATGAATAATTCTCTGTAACCTTTGATTCAACAACTTCATTTAAAAATAAGTCAAATGATATCCAAACAAAAACCATGGTAGATGTGATTTTCAAATTATGCTTGTAAAAATTGTGTAGTGCTTTAAAGCACTGTAGATATACAGTAGTCTACCATTACTATTATTATTGTTATAAGTAGTAATCAAGATTATATTTTGGTCCAGGAACAGTTCCTCAATCACCCTATTATTTTCTTTACAGAGGGTCAAGGAACAAACATGTCTGTTTTCCTTTGAACTATCGTGACCCAGATGATCGAATTAACTTTCTTCTTAATGTATACATGAGAATCTTACAATATTTAACCAACTCTTTAGTTTCTATTGCAAATATAGCCCATTCCCCAGCTTCTTTGCCGAATTTCTCCTTTCCCTCCCTCCCCTCTTTCCTTCCTTCCTTCCCTCTGTCTCCCTTCTTTCTTTCCTTTTTTTTTTTTTTTTTTTTGTAAAAAAATTTTAGGTCATTTACTGCTTTAAATAAAGAGTACCCAGTTAAAATATGGGCAAAAGTTGTAGTAAATAAGTAGATTTACAGAAAAACAGACGTGATGTTTTGCTTAGATCATTTAAAGAAGAATTCATTTCTCATAAATTGTTTTCAGAGAAAAGAGAATAGAAGAAAGCTTTATTTACATTTATAAGGACTGAGGCTTGTTTTAAAATAGTAAGATGTATCATAGTAATCATGGTTTTTAAATAAGAGTCTCTTTGGGAGGAAATTTAAGTCTATTAAGTTGAAAGCAGGATGCTGCCAGAGGAAAGACGGTTCTCAGACGGAGAGTGAGTGGTAAGGTAGGGGGAAAAGTGAGAACTACGCAACACAACCTTGTTTTATTTTCCTTTCTCTGATACTCTAGCAATTGAGAAATTCCAGAAATACATGCCCTTCTCAGCATTTCAGGGAATTTTATCTGTTATTTACCAATAATTAGAATTTTAGAATTCAGCTACCGAGGTCAGCCAATCTTGTTATTTCTGAACTTGACCAAGCATAAGAGACACTTGGGAAACTTTTTCCTGGAAATTCTGATTCAAAGTATCTAGGATGTGCCTAAGAAATTAATACTTTAAGCAAATAACTAGGTGAATCTATTGATAGAGTCATTGCAATAATACTCTCATGTTATTGCTTTGAAGCTAAAAACGCTGAGACTCATTGTAGCAAATGAATCAATTGCAAGATTCTAACTCCATAAATGAGTTAGTGCCAGACTCGTGTTAAGAACCCAGATCTCGTTTTAGAACAGAGCTCTGTTTTCTTTTAATTCAGGGTATGACTGATGTAAAAAAATAGCACGTCTTTGTACCAATTGGTATTCACCAGTCTATATCTCATAAGGAAAATACATATCAAAATATAAATTGTTTTCACCTTATGTACTGATGAAAAGTAGGACAAGCTATCCAAATACCTTTAACTGATTTTCATTTGTGGCGTGAACTAGGATTTCAGACTAGAACTTAACAAGTTTACAAGAAGTGGTTATAAACTGAAATAAGTTACTGAGGCTGCAGAATCTCTTTCCCAAGGGATAGGTTTCTTTCTTTCTCTTTTTAATGCAGTAGAACCAATAGGTAGGGGAAAAGACAAGTTGACTCTCTCCTAGAAATCTAGTTTAGCACTGTAATCTATTAATTTACTGTCTCTTTCCCTTTTCATTCCAATTTTCTTTTATTCATAACAAATGACTAATAATTACATGCACTTCAATGCGACCTATGGATGAATGCAGGGCAATAACCCAGATACAGTATCTTATTATTTTTTTCTTTTTTAAAATTTAACTTGTAAGTTGAGGAGTATGTGTGCAGGTTTGTTGTACAGATTACTGTATCACCCCACTACTAAGCCTAGTACACATGAGTTATTTTTCCTGATCTTCTTCCTGCTCCCACCCTCCACCCTCATGTAGGCCCCAGTGTCTGTTGTTCCCTTTTATGTGTACATGTGTTCTCATTATTTAGCTCCCAGTTATAAGTAAAAACATATGATATTTGGTTTTCTCTTCCTGTGTTAGCTTGAAAGGATAATGACCTCCAACTTCATCCATGTACCACATTTTCTTTATCCAATCTGTCTTTGATGAGCATTTCGGTTGATTCCATGTCTTTGTTATTGTGAATAGTGCTGCAGTGAACATACATGTGCATGTATCTTTATAATAGAATGATCTATATTTTGGGCATATATACCTAGTAATGGGATTGCCGGGTGGAATGGTATTTCTGTTTTTAGGTCTTTGAGAAATTGCAACACTATCTTACACAATGTTTGCACTAATTTACGCTTCTACCAACAGGGTTTAAGTGTTCCTTTTTCTCCACAACCTCACCAGCATCTGTTATTATTTCTCTTTTTAATAATAGCCAGTCTGACTGGTGTGAGTTGGTATCTTATTGTGATTTTGATTTGCATTTCTCTAGTCATCAGTGATGTTGAGCTTTTATTCATATTCTCATTGGCTACATATGTATCTTCTTTTGAAAAGTGTCTGTTTCTGTACTTTGCCCACTTTTAAATGTTTTTTTATTTTCTTGTAAATTTGTTTAAGCATATCAAAAAGCTTATCTATCACAGTAAAGTAGTATTTATCCCTGGGATGCAAGGTTTGTTCAACATATGCAAATCAGTAAACGTAATTCATCAAATAAACAGAACATAAGACAAAACACCACATGAATATCTCAACAGATGCAGAAAAGGCTTTTGATAAAATACAACATGCATTCATGTTAAAAACTCTCAATAAACTAGGTTTTGAAGGAATATACATCAAGATTGTAAGAGCTGTAGATGACAAACCCACATCAACATCATACCAAATATGCAAAAGCTAGAAGTATTGTCCTTGAAAACCAGCACAAGAAAAGGATGCCCTCTCTCACCACTCCTATTCAACATAGTATTGGAAGTCCTGGCCAGAGCAGTCAGTCAAGAAAAAGAAATAAAAGACATCCAAATTGGAAGAAAGGAAGTCAGTGTATTCCTGTTTACAGATGACATAATTCTGTATCTAGAAAACCCCATAGTCTCAGCCCAAGGGCTCCTTAAACCAATAAACAACTGTAGCAAAGTCTTAGGATACAAAATTAATGTCCAAAATTCACTAACATTCCTGTAGACCAACAGTGAAGCTGAGAGCCAAATCAAGAACAAAGTGCCATTCACAATTGCCAGCGAAATAAATAAATAAATAAATAACTAGGAATATAGCTAATCAGGGAGGTGAAAGATATCTACTGTGGGTCTAGATGGCCAGGGGCAGACCTATGTTATTTCTAGTTAAATAATTATAAACTTGCTTTGCTTATTGTACACTGAAGTTTATATCCTGAACTAAGCTGTATCAAATACTGGTACAGTAGAATAGAAATCAAGCAGCAACCAGAGGCCTAAGGTAAATACCATCTGAGAGCACTGTAAAACCGTGGAACATGGTGGGGTGGTTGCAGAGCAGGAAATATTGCTTTGATCCCACGAATGCCTTCTCAACATAGAGTTGCATGAAGGTCTCATAAAGAGGGCTTATGCAGTATCTATGAGAAGGGAGGCAACCTCTCCTCACAAGATCCCAGAGAGTCTTTGCAGATGGAAGCTTGAAAGGAGGAAAAGCCTTGCAGGGCAGAGATTACTGGAACGACACAGGCTCTGCCTAGGTTCTCAGAATATGGGGTAATCTTGATTGCTCTGTGTCCACAATGCTCCAGAGATAAAAGCCCCATGATTCATTGAGTGTAGTCAAACCTGGTGGCACCTTATCGGCTAAGCTTCTGATGCAAATGTACCTTGGTAGCAACCGGTGGTAGAGCTCAGTAAGTTTACATAAGAATGTCATCTGCTACTGAATACTGCAGACCACACCTCTCCCCGTTGGCTCTCTTGCCTACATTAGTCTTAAGACCTTGCCCAATAGTTTCAAGTCCTCCCCTGATCATCCCTCCCTGCTCTCCCACCCCTCAATTAACAAGTGTATACACCTAATAAAAGCACGTGGAGCCCAGAGCTCAGTGCCAACACAGTTCATCGCATGCGAGAGTGTGTTGGACCCCTAGACCCATGCTGTGAACTTCTACTCTTGTATCTTGTCTTTATTTCCTTTTCTCACTCCCTTGTCACTGCTCGGACGTGGAGTACCAGGTAGCACAGGGGTAGGCTGCTTCCCAACAGTCTACAAGGAGAACTAAAAACTATTTTAAAATTTATATGGAATCAAAAATGAACTCAAATAGTCAAGGCAATCCTAAGCAAAAAGAACAAAGCTAGAGGCATCTTGCTGACTTCAAATGATACTACAGAGATATAGTAACCAAAACAGCATGGTACTGGTACAAAAAGAGACACATAGACCAATGAAACTGAATAGAAAATCCAGAAATAGGACCGCATACCTAAAACTATCTGATCTTTGACAAACCTGACAAAAATAAAATAAAACCAATGGGGAAAGGATTTCCTGTTCAATTAATGCTGCTGGGATAACTGTCTAGCCATATGCTGAAGATCGAATCTGGACTCCATTTCTTGCACCATACACAAAAATTAACTCAAGATGGATTAAATATAAAAGGCAAAACTATAAAAACCTGAAAGATAATCTATGCAATATCATTCTGGACTTAGAAACAAGCAACAATTTCATAATGAAGAAACCAAAAGCAATTACAACAAAAGAAAAAATTGACAAATGGGATCCAATTAAACAAAAGAGCTTCTGCATAGCCAATAAAACTATCAACAGAATAAACAGCCTACAGAATGGGAGAAAATATTTGCAAACTGTGCACCTCACAAGGATCTAATAACCAGCATCTATAAAGAATCTATGCAAAACAGGTTATTTTTAACCAAGAATTATTAAGAAAATCATAAAAACCCTTTTCCGTTTACCCATTTCATAGCTCATGCTTCTTTCTTGGCCATCAGTAGTCACAAATTATTTTTTAAGAAAAAGCCAAATACACCAATAGTAAAATGAGAAACATGTATAAACAGATAATTTTCAAGAGAAAACTATAGTTGTGAAAATTCTATATTCACGATTGTCAGTAGTCAAAGATATACAGACAAATCTTTTTTACCTAGTAGATTTTTACTTTTTAAACAATAAATGATAATTCCAGAATTATAATTGGGATGCAGAAAAGAAGCTGTCATTCTTTACTGGGAGATAGTCATTTTTAAACACAGATGCAAAAACCTTCAATAAAATACTGGCAAGCCAATTGCAACAGCACATCAAAAAGCTTAGCCACCATGATCAAGTAGGATCCATCCTGGGGATGCAAGGCTGGTTCAACATACACAAGTCTATAAACATAATTCACCACGTAAACAGAACCAAAGACAAAAACCACATGATTATCTCAATTGATACAGAGAAGGCCTTTGACAAAATTCAACAGCTCTTTATGCTAAAAACCTTCTATAAACTGGGTATTGACGGAATGTATCTCAAAATAATAAAAGCTGTTTATGACAAACCAACAGCCAATATCATACTGAATGGGCAAAAACTGGAAGCAATCCCTTTGAAATCTGGCACATGCACATGAATGTTCATTGCAGCACAGTTTACAATAGCAAAGACCTGGAACCAACCCAAATGCCCGTCGATGATAGACTGGACAGGGAAAATATGGCAGGCACATATATACCATGGAGTATTATGCAGCCATCAAAAACAATGAGTTTGTGCCCTTTGTAGGGACATGGATGAACCTGGAAACCATCATTCCCAGCAAACTGACACAAGAACAGAAAATCAAATACCACATGTTCTCACTCGTAGGCGGGTGTTGAACAATGAGAACACATGGACACAGGGAGGGGAGCATCACAGACTGGGGTCTTTTGGGAGGAAATAGGGGAGGGACAGCAGGGGTGAGGAGTTGGAGAGAGATAGCATGGGGAGAAATGCCAGATGTAGGTGAAGGGGAGGAAGGCATCAAATCACGCTGCCATGTGTTTACCTATGCAACAATCTTGCATGTTCTTCACATGTACCCCAAATCCTAAAATGCAATAAAAAAAAAGAAAAATATCCCTAAAAATGTCAATAGTCTATAAAATGGTTATTCTACTTTTAGAATTTATTCTACAGAAAAAGGAATATAATTATTTATTAATTCTTGTACTGAGCAAATATTGAGCATCTGCTGCGTGTTAAGCAACTTGGTGGTCACTGAATATATATGTTTGAGCAAAGTCAAGCACAGTCCATGCTTTCAGGACACTTATTGTCTAGTAGGGGAATTAAGAATTAACCAAATGATTGCAAATGGATGCATAACTACAAAAAAGAAAAAAAAAAGCAAAGTATTATGAAGTTAAGGAAGGCAGTATTATGAGATGCATCCTTACTTTATTTTTGGAATGAAGTCTCACTCTGTTGCCCAGGCTAAAGTGCAGAGGCCCAATCTCATCTCACTGCAACCTTTGCCTCCCAGGTTCAAGTGAATCTCCCACCTCAGCTTCCTGAGTAGCTGGAATTACAGTCACCGCCACCATGCCCAGCTAATATTTGCAGTTTTAGTAGAGACAGGTTTTCACTATGTTGGCCAGGCTGGTCTTGAAATCCTGACCTCAGGAGAGCCGCCCACCTTGGCCTCCCAAAGTACTGGGATTACATGCATGAGCCACTGTGCCTGGCCTCCTCACTTCTTTTCAGTATTATTGCCCTTAAGAAAGTAACATTTCCACTGATATTTAAAAAACAAAATTGAAGTGAACCAGGCAAAGAGTGTTTGGAAAAGGAAACAGCACATATAAGACTTAGGATTGGCAAAGACACAGTCTGTTCAAGAAATTGAAATATGATTTACATTATACGGTAGAGAAGCAGAGGACCAGGGGAAGAAGATGAGGATGGAATGATAAGCACAGTGGAACCCTGGCAAACCATTTTATGGATATTGATACTCTCCAAAAATGATAGAGATCTAGTGAACAGACTTAGCAGTGAGTAACAGAATTTGACTTGTCTTTTGAAAATGTCCCTCCAGCTGTAGCATAAAAAATAGAGTAGAGAGAGTCAAGAAAAGATTGTAGAAAACTAGTTAGGAGGTAGATCCTGTCCTGCCTGTAAGAGATAACTGTGGCTTATATCAAGCAGTGCAGTACAGATGGGGAGAAATTAATGAACTCAAGTGATATATGTGAAATCTTTAGAACATACAATATGTTGGATATAGTAAGGGAGGGAGATAGTTTTTTTTTTTTTTTTTTTTTTTTTTTCTTTTGAGATGGAGTTTCACTCTTGTTGTCCAGGCTGGAGTGCCATGGCACCATCTCAGCTCACTGCAACCTCTGTCTCCCGAGTTCAAGCCATTCTCCTGCCTCAACTTCCCAAGCAGCTGAGATTACAGGCATGTGCCACCATGCCTGGCTAGGCTAATTTTGTATTTTTAGTAGAGATGGGGTTTCTTCATGTTGGTAAGACTGGTCTCGAACTCCTGACCTCAGGTGATCCACCTGCCTCAGCCTCCCAAAGTGCTGAGATTATAGGCATGAGCCACCGCACCTGGCCAAGAGATTCTTTAAGAGGGACTCCAAGGCTTGCTGAAATAATGAAAAGAAAGATAATACCAATCAGAAAAATGGGAGAATTATGGCTGATAGTAGAATTTTAGTACACTGTTTGGGATGGAAGATCCCAAAGTGATCCCAAAGAGGTAATTTTTGTAGTTGATGTAGAGGAGTTCCTTGTGAGACTTCTAAGCGACTATATTGCTAGGTCACTTAGTATGTAGGGTTACACGTCAGAGAGCAGATCCAGAGTGGAGATATAAATATATGTTTCCTGGATTTTTAATAATTATTGAAGTTATAAACATGAGTGGGATTTTCTTGAAAATAAAAAGGGTCTTCAGAAGATCTATGGAAAATGTATATGTTTAAAAAACTGCATGAATTAAAAAATATTTGCACAAAATAAACTTGTACTAACTTGCTATATCTAAACAGGATCAAATTAGAGGCACTAAGAAAGATAAGACATTAATTTTCAAAGAGCTCGTATCTGAGCTACATGAATTCTGCTAAGTTTGAAGCAACAAACATCAAATGTATGGTAAAACTTGGTTGAAAGAACGGTGAAATCATTGATGCTTTTCTTTCTTTTTTAAAATTATACTTTAAGTTTTGGGGTACATGTGCAGATCATGCAGGTTTGTTACATAAGTATACACATGTCATGGTGGTTTGCTGTGTTCATCCCTGTCACCTATATTAGGTGTTTCGCCTAATGTTATCCCTCCCCAATCTCACCATCCTGTGCTGTCCCTCCCCCAGCCCTCCCTCCTGCCGCCAGGCCCCAGTGTGTGATATTTCCCTCCTTGTGTCCATGTGTTCTCATTGTTCAATACCCACTTATGAGTGACAACATGTGGTATTTGGTTTTCTGTTCTTGTGTCAGTTTTCTGAAAATGATGGTTTACAGCTTCATCCATGTCCCTGCAGTTTATGGGGACAGTGCTGCAAAGAAATAAGCAGTTTACAAATGGAAAACTTATTTTAAGAGAGGAAGAGATGGTGTTAAAGCCCACAGCAGCAGAACATCCACATCAATTTGTGAAGAAAAATTAAGCTTGTTCATGTCTAATTGAAGGGAACCTACAACTAATAGTAGAAACAATAGCCAACGTCATAGGCATCTCCATTAGTTCAGGTTACACAATTCTGACTGAAAACCTGAAACTGAGCAAACTTTCTGCTCAATGGGTGCCAAAACCATTGCTTCTAGATTAGTTGCAGATAAAAGCAGAACTTTAAATGGAAGCTAGAAACAACAGGGATCAGGATCCTGAAGCATTTCTTCAAAGAATTTTAGCAGGAGAGGAAACATAGCTTCAGGAAACCAGTACAATCCTGAAGACAAAGCAGAATAATTGCAAGGGCTACAAAGAGATGGAAGTAATCCAGTCTAAGAAAAAGTGAACCACTCAAGAGCAAAGGTCATGGCAGTAGTTTGGGATGCTCAAGGCATTTTGCTTGTTGATATTCTGGAAGACAAAAGAGTAATACCATCTGCTTATTTTGAGAGAATTTTGAGAAAGTTAGTCAAGGCTTCAGTAGAAAAATGCCAGGAAAAACTTTACCAGAATCTTCCTCTGCCATGACAATGTCCCTGCTCATTCCTCTCATCAAGTAAGGGTAATTGTGTAACAGTTTCCATGGGAAATTATTATGCATCAACATTATGTTCTGGATTTAGCTCCTTCTGACTTATTTTTATTTCTTAATCTAAACAAAAACGAAACAAACAAACAAACAAAAAACAACACTGTAGGTGGCATTCATTTTCTTCAGTCAATAATATAAGACCCCTTAAGTCCATCATAAACAGTAGTGAATGATTCTACAGCAGAAACTAAGAAAAACACTCACAGGTCTCAAAGGAGAGCTGGAATATCTGATAAATAGGAAGCCAAAGGCCAAAGGATGGAGTCTCAAAGAGCAAAACGTGACCAATGTTCACAACAAAGTCTGAGTAAGTTGAACAAAGAGATTGATGGATTCGGTGAGCTAGAATGATGCTGCTGCTTTAATAGTGTGAAGTAGAGGACAGTCATATTGGAGTGAGTTTAGAAATGAGTAGAGATGTGAAAATTTAGGCATTGATTATAGAAACAATATAAATGGAAAGGAAGATAGTTGTATGGTTGAAAGGGGAGATGGATTGAGAAAGGAGATTGTGTGTTTATTTTCATTTGTTTTAAGATGGAAGAGCTGTGAACATTAAAATATATACTTGATGAAAATGATCCAGTGGAAATGAAGGGATAGGGAACTTCTAATAGATTTCCTAGGAAAATAAAAATTAGAGGATTCGCCATGTCTCATAAATGAACATCCTTTATTCTAACTAGGCATTTGTAAAATATACATTAATTTGGGATATTTTACATGAGGAAAAAGTTAGAAATTGTCTAAATGGTAAGCCAATATTAACTTGACTAAATAAATAACAATAAATATAAATTACCATTTCTCTATCAAAAAACTCTCTAGATCTTTATTAAACTTGAAATATTTTCAGAATAATGGAATTGTCCAAATTTTCTCTTTTTGCCTTATGCTTAGTAAAATGCTTTGCATATAATGGATGTTTAATATAAACTGACTAAATAAATATGTGGAGAAATATGCTATTTAGAATAAAATTCCCACAACGCAAACAGTTATGCAAGGAATATTGACTTAGAGATAGCAGTTCTTCATTTTCTATAAATCAGCTTAATTTTGACTCCAAAACTTCATTTCATGGGGACTTGTGGGAAATCCAGTCTTAATGTACAGTTATGCTCTTTTGCTTCCAGAGGCTACACCAGAGGTTCAGAGAGGCACCTCTGCTCACAGGCAGTGTGTGGCTGTCTATGGACTGGCTGTGGTCTGGCCTCCACAATCTGTTATTTTTGTCTCATTTGGGCAGTGAGAATCTGGGTTATAGTCCTGAGTGTAGAGGCTGGCCCTTTGGTGCATCAAGCAGCCTTGTTTCCAGAAAATATCTTGACTTCCTGTCAGGACACTGCCAGAGAGTGAGCCCAGGCTTTATTGGCTTATGATTTATGCCTATCTCTCCCATCTCTAGACATTTTTAGCCAGTGAAGCATCCTCTCTTCTTTATCTTTTCTTCCCAATGTGTTTAACCTTAAAGAAATAAAAGATAGTTCTACAAGAAAAGCTCCATGAAGTATGAACATGTACCTTTTAGGAATGGGGCAATTTTAGGATTAAAAACGTGGTATTTCAAAAATACAATAAATTTTTGGAATGGATGAGGGATGGTTGGATGGATGGTTGGATAGATAGATAGACAGACCAGCAGAGCCTCTCTCTGTCTAGAGGGACAGTGTGAGGACTTTTAAAATTTACTTTGTATTACATGACTTACTTTCTTTTTATAGGATTTTTAATATTTTCTGATATAATATTTCATTTAATAAACTAAGTGAAGCACTAGGAAAAAAATAGCTTTAATATTTTGGGAACATAAGTCGTTTTCCTTTCAAAAGTACAGAAAGCCTATACCTCATACTTGGCATTGCCCACTAATAGCCCGAGCTTCTGAAAGCCAAGGAATAGAGGTGTAAGAAATCCCTGTTCAGTGTTGACTCTTACAACCTTTTTGTAACTGTTGCATTGGGGATACAATATATTAATTACATTCTGTACTTTTTTGTATTTTTCTTTCCTAAATTGTCATATTGCATATGTTACTTACGGAATAATGCATTTTTTTTTCCAATGGACTGTATCCTGCTTTGCATTTGTGTAGTTTTTGGATACATTATGAAAAGGTCTCCAATTACGTTTAAACAGGGTATAATAAATCACAGTGTTGGGAAATTTTATATGGGAAAAGGCAATGTTCCATACATTTGCCATTACTAAAATATATCATTCATCCATAAAAGCATTTGGGTTATGAAAGCAGCTTGTGCATGTTGATACCCTTGTGAGCATATTCTTGAATTGACTGAGCTTTAAAAATTTTGGATCTATTTAAATTGCAGTACTGTCCATGTTACTTGATCTAGTATTTTCTTCTTTTCACTTCACTCTCTTAGCAGTTTGAGATTGGGAATGAGAATTCTATTTTCTTCTTTTCCCCTTAAGTAATAATTTGTGATGACTGAATTCCTCTCAGTAATGCTGACAGGCATGTTGCCAACAACAGAGCATTCACTGCTTATTGCTGTTGACCCTGCTCTGCTGGACTCAGGGCTACACACCAAAGGAGCATATTCTGATCTTCCCCATAGAGAAAGTTAAAGTGAAGCATGAAATGATAGCTACCTACTGTTATTCTTGTCTGATCCTAAGAATTATACATGACCCTTCTTTTATCTTCACTTTATACAAAATTCTACTTGCCCCTGAGGCCAATGGGCTAGGAAGATAGAAGTAAAAGTAAAGCTTGAAAATATTCAAGGCTAACAACTCTGTCAAAACAAAATCTCACTCTCATGCGTGTTATGCATATATTTGAGAATCTATCTTTGTTCCCTTGTGCCTTTTGGGAATTCAGTTCCAAGAAAGTAGCTGTCAGATATCAGGCCAAACCTTCAGCTTAAGGACTTTGGGCAGCAGCTACTGGGCACAGAAGCAGAAAAGAGAAGCTAGGATTAGAAGAGCCAGGGATTCACTGAAGCTTAGGAAAATGGCTAGGCAGTGGATCTGCAGTAGGCAGAAACCCAGGTATTCAGAGACATAAAAATTGAAGATCACAATGAAATGACAGGTTGGAAGCCATGACGGTAAAGAAAGAAGAGTTCAAGAGCACATGGACCCTGGACGTCATGTTAGGCAGAGCTCCCACAAAGTGTGGGACCCACAACGATGAAGGGAATAAAGATTTTAGGCATTTTTCGGATCTATTATTCAATAAAGGCGAATTAAATTGTGATCACTTTATTTTTGTTTTAAGCCTTTTCAAGGGAAATGTCTAAATTTAAAGCTGTTTCATAACTTTACGCTAATTTATTTTGTATCAGGAGATTCAGTCTTTCAAATAGAGGCTTTAATAATGTGTGTTTTTTTATCACACTTGTTTATAGAACCTCCTATTTTAAGTAATATTTTCCATTATAATTACATAAAATTTCTTTTTAAACATATTTAAAGTGAATTTATATAAATAGAAATATTAGGTAACTAATACCTTTAATGTAGTAGAGCGGGCTCTTAGATATGGCAAAAGTCCTGAAGATGGCACTCAGATAACAGACATTTGGGGAATATTGTTCTGAGTAGTATGAAGACATACACATCTTTGTGCTCGCATAAACACCAGAACTCCCCATAAATTAGAAGCTACTTCTATTTCCATATAAGAGCTTGAGAGCATGCATACACAGAAACACACACACAAATAGATGTTTCTGAAAGGGATGGGGAAAGAGAAATCCACTTACAACTTTTATTCTCTTTTTATCCAGTGAAATAATTAGAAATAAAACAATAACTTGGATTTGCATTTATCAAATAAGAGGAGCAACAAAAATATATGTTTACCTTATATTGGTAATTTCTCTGAGTTACCTTGCCTTCATAAATTATTGCATTTCAGATTGTCCTTGGTGTTTTCCATGGTTGGTGATATTAGCATTTGGCAATTTTAATCTTTTTTTTTTTTTTTTTTTAGTTGTGACAGTATCTTGCTCTGTCTTCGAGGCTGGAGTGCAATGCGAGATCTTGGCTCACTGCAGCCTCCACCTCCTGGGTTCAAGCAATTCTCTCACTTCAGTCTCTGAAGTGAAATAGCTGGGATTACTGGCTCAAGCCACCATGCCTGGCTAATTTTTGTATTTTTAGTAAAGATGGGATTTCACCATGTTGGCCAGGCTGGTCTCGAACTCCTAACCTAAAGTGATCCACCTGCCTCGGCCTTCCAAAGAGCTGGGATTATAAGCATGAGCCACCACACTTAGCTGACAATCCTAATCTGATCTCAGGAAGCAATGCAAGATGTAAATGCCTCAATCTCTCAAAAAGAACCTTAGTCTTAGAAGTCCATGAGTATAACCCATACAATACTCCTCTATGATACTGTGAAGAAGAAACAAATTAAACTAATAATCACCTGTAAAAAAATTCAATCTACATTCTAATAAGAAAAGACCTGTCATTTTTTTTCACTTTACATTTGATAACATATTCAACTTTATGTCTAGTAACTATTTAAATCTTAAACACAATGCTTTTTAATAATTGAAATAAATATACAGAAAAGTGCACATATCATAATTGTATAGCTCAAGAAATTTTCTTAATTTAAACATGTTTATGTAACAAGCACCCAGATCAAGAAACAGGATGCTTACAGTATCTCAAAAATACCTGTCATTATCCATTGTGGTCACTGCAGTCTGACAAGGATAACTGCTATCCTGACTTGTAATAGCATACATTAGTTTTGACACATTTTGAAGCATATACAAATGGAATAATACAGAATGTAATTTTATGTCTGATTTCTTACATTCAAAATATGTTTTTGAGATTTGATATTTTGTTTATGAGTACTATTGTAGATTATATATTTTTGTAGTGTACATTATAAAAAGATGTTCAACCTCAGAACAGAGAATTACAAATTAAAACTATACTCAGATACCATTTTTATCTATCAGATTGGCAAAACTAAAAATTATAACACAGTCTGTTGGTGAGGCCCCTTATAAAATAGAGTTTGGTAATACATAATACAATTATGCATGCATTTACCTATCACTTCTAGGAATTTACCCTGCAGACACATCTATGACAGTATGAAAAAACATGAAAATAGTATGTAATTTTTTTGTTTTTGAGACGGAGTCTCGCTCTATTGCCAAGCTGGAGCTCAATGGCACAATCTCAGCTCACTGCAGTCTCTGCCAACCATGTTCAAGCAATTCTCCTGCCTCAGCCTCCTGAGTAGCTGGGACTACAGGCACGCACAATCACACCCAGCTAAATTGTGTAATTTTAGTAAGACAGGGTTTCATTATGTTGGCCAGGATGGTCTCCATCTCCTGACCTCGTGATCCACCCACCTCGGCCTCCCAAAGTGCTGGAATTACAGGCATGGGCCACCACAACCAGCCAAAAATAGTATGTAATTTAATGCTGTATTGTTTGTAACTGAAAAAATATTGAAAATAATCAATACAGCCATACATAGGAAAGTGTATGAATAAATTATAACACATTCTCATAATGAGGAGCTGCAATAGTTATCACAAAGAATGATAAAGAGTTCTATGAACAGGCTTAAAGTGAGTTATAAAATACATATATGTATATTTTTAAAGGCAGGGTTTAGCCATGGTGGCCAGGCTGGCCTTGAACTCCTGACTTCAGGTGATCCATCCGGCTTGGCTTCTCAAAGTGCTGGGATTACAGGCGTGAGCCACCTTGCCCTGCCACAAAATATATTTTAAGTGAGGAAAGTAAATTGCAAAAAAGTACCTGTATCATTTAGTAATCTACTTCTAATTTGTCAATCATTAATAAATTAACAAGCAAATAAGTGAATAAACAAACAGAAAAATATGAAAGTTATTGTTTGTAGTAGAAGTCCAAACATTAAATGTGGAAAGAATAACTACATTATGCTTGCAAGAATCATCATAATTTATTCAAGCAGGGATTATAAGTAGTTGGTAAAAGCTGCAGGTTGGAAGTTTGAGAGTTGAGGTTTATTTATACGGTCTCAAAAGTTTTTCAGTTATTATATTTATTTATTAATTAGAAAGAGAAAAAATAAGTGTATCATTTAGAAACATTGCAGAAAACCACCCTACTAAGGGATCTGAATTAATATTTACCAATAATAGCAAAAATCAGCCTCATACTCTACTGATACTATGCACTAAGAAAACCACAACATCACATGCAGGGTACTCTGGTCAAAACTGCATAATCTTATTATGAGAAAAACAAAAGTGAAGCCCAACTTGAGAAACATTACACAAAATAACTGTCCTGTACTCTTCAAAAATATTAATAAACTGAGATGCAAGGACTATAAATCTGTTTCAGATTCAGAGCTTCTAAAGAAATATGAAAACTGGATGCAGTGCACCACCTGGGATTTTATTTTGCTGTTAAGGACATAATTGGAAAGTGGATAAATCTAAATTATGGCTTCTAGTTGTAGAATTGTATAAATATAATTACCTGATTTTTATAGTTGTACTATAGTTGTGAGAGAGAATGTCCTTGATCCTTAGAAAATTTAAATAGAAATATTTAGGATTAATAAAACATCATGTCTGTGGATTATTGTATAATGGTTGTGGGTAAAATATATACATATATCCTATGTATAGAATATAAAAAATATCAAAATATTCATTATATCAACTATCAATATACACTTACGAAATATACACACATACATATATGAGTGTATGTAAAACATATAGAACAGGTACTTGAATAATGTTTTGTTGAATGTCCTTTAGTTATAACATTGATAAAAAATCAGTTGCGATTGGGGAAGGTCACTGTTTGTGTGAAGTTTGTACTTTCCCTGCATGTCTGTGTGAGGTTTCTCTGGGTACTCTGGTTTCTTTCCACATCCCAAAGCTGTTAGACACATTAGGTTTTGTCCAAGCTATTCACGTGTCTCAGTGTTCTCAGTCTGAGTGTGAGAGTGGGTGTGAGTGTGCCCTGGTGTGGGATGACATCCTAACCAGGGCTGTTTTCTCCTTGCACCCTGAGCTATGCCACCATAAACTGGAATAAGCAAGTTGGAAAATCAATGAATGAATGAATACAAATTATTGTGAAATAAAAATTTGTAACATTGACGAAAATCATATAGATGCATGATAATAGGTGATGCAGTAGTGCTCAGGTAGCCTGAGATTTCTGTGATTGTTTCTGTACCACCTGGTGGGAGGAAGGGCTTCTAACAATTTTCATTTTGCAAACATTTATTCTTTGATCTAACCTACCACCACCATGATATTCACTGATTCCCCAAAAGTTCAGTGAATAATTCTCATTTGTTTTTATTAATTTGTATAAGTACGTATAGCTGACATTTATTTTAATGTTTCATATTAGACATGTTTTAGGTGTTTACTGAGAAGTGATGTTTCTCTGACCGAAAGTATGTCACAGGTACTTAATCTTTGTTAACTATTCAACTAGCCTATGGTAAAATTGATTTCCTTATAAGTTGTTTCAAATAAAGTCGCAGTTTCCAAGAACCTATAGATAATCTTAAGATTTCCTGTATGTTAAAATATGTTAAAATTGGGAGTATGTGGGTAGTAAAGATTATACAGGATTCTTTTGTATTTTTCCTGCATCTTTTTAAAAATAAGTTTGAAAAAGAGATTTAAAATAAATGCCAGGACCAGTATACTACTTTAAAAACCTATCAATAAATAAGGTGCCACTCCTAGTGGAAAACAGAATTGGAGAATCAGAGGCCAGGACTGTGCTAACAGCAAAGAAGGATGAGTGCTCTAAGATCGGTTGTTGTGATAGTCAGGATCATTTGTCAGGTGACATCTCTTGCACCCAAACATTTTAAAATCAGTCATGTGCACAATGTAGCAAAACTCACATTCATGTGCTTTAATTTGCAGTCGAGTTGAACACAAAAGTCATTTCTTTAAAACTGCTAGTGAATTTGACAGCTTATCTCTTAACTTTTAGCTCAATTGATGACTAGAAAACAGACATTAGGTGATTGGGGCAATCTTGTACACTTCTGTTTTCAATAACAGGTTTCCCTTCAATAAAATAATTATAGGGCCTTCTACATAATTTTTGTGCCCATTATAAAATAGTAATATGTTTGAAAAGGCCAGGTTTGCCTGATTTTCACAAGTGTTTTAAAATGGATCTATAAATATTTTCAATATATTTGTGTAAGTTTTTATTCAATTCCGATATAATATGCAAGATTATTTAAAAGACAAAATTTAATGAACAAATATACTAATTGTGTTAATTTAGAAATAAAGCTCAATTCAGTCTTTGGAAATTCTGAAAGTGAGTGGATCATAGTCAGACATAAAAGATGTAAACACCCTGGAGTTTCTTTAAATATTTTTCTTCATTTCAGTATTTCATTGTTAGCATTTGAAACTTGTGTATTTTATGTAAAATACCTGTGTACTTTGCAAAGTTTAAAAATGTCATTTGATATTATCTTCAGCTTATTTTTTTCAGTGGGGAATATACAATCAGACATGGCTTGAACAGCCAAGTTGACCTTTAAATTAAAAAAAAATTAAAAAGCAAACTGTGTTAGTGATTTTGATTTGACAGACCTCAAAGACAAGCCAAATTTCCTGGCCACAGCTAGAGGGAAAAACAAAGTGAGGTATTGTATAATTATAACATTTTCTGAAGAAAATGTTGTCCCTCTGAAAACCAGTACAACAAACAAAACTTCCACTTAGATATCCTTAACTACCGTTTCGTAAATCAGCAAATCAATGTGGACGACAAATGAGAAAAATTACAAAGTTCTAATGAAAGAAATCCTTATTTTGGGGCTGCAAAAAGCTCAGAAAAATATTTTTGACAGAAAATTTCAGGCAGAGAAGAATTTTTTTTTTACATATAAATATAATTTACCATAGGCTTAATGTAAGAATTCTGGTAAATGTAATCTGAGTGAAGGTATCTATATTCAGAAGATTCTTATTTAGTAAATACTATCCAAAGTATCTGCCTAAGACAAATTATTTATTTATTTATTTATTTATTTATTTATTTATTCATTTATTTTTAGAGATGAAATCTCCCTCTGTCTCCCACGCTGGAATGCAGTGGCATGATCTTGGATCTTGGCTAACTGCAATCTCCACCTCCCTGGTTCAAGGGTTTCTCCTGCCACAGCCTCCCAAGTATTTAGGACTACAGGCACCTACCAGCATGCCCTGCTAATTTTTTGTATTTTTGGTAGAGGTGGGATTTCACCATGTCAGCCAGGCTGATCCTGAACTCTTGGCCTCAAGTAATCTGCCTACCTTGACCTCCCAAAGTGCTGGGATTACAGAGATGAGCCACCACACAAGTTCTAAGACAAATTTTTGAATATAATATCAGTGTCTAACTGATAAGCTGTGCTGATCTTTTTAGAGGAGAAAAGAATGTACAGAAATACAACAAAATAATGTATAATTTTAAAATTACAGGAGGAGAGTGTCAGTTGTTAGAAAATATAGATCATCGTACTTTATTCTCTTATTACTCTTGGATTCTCATAGAAGCTAATCTGACCTGGGCTATTTTCTTTAATAATTTGTTTATTTTAATAAAAATCTGCTAGTCTATAGTAGATCAATTTCTGAAAGCCTCTATTTTCTTTACAAAAGCATGTTTCACATAGTTTATATAAGACACATTAACAGGTGAGATTAACAGGTGTAATCCAATGAGATTAGAATGAGAATAAAATTTTTCTCTCATACTTGAGGATCTAAACATCATAATTTTACTGCACTGAAGATGAATCTTGTCTTATTTATACTATATGCATATTTTCATAGTCTTTTCTTATCTTCCTTAATTTTAATTGAAATGAAGGTCATAAAAATCCACTGAGAATATGAATATGAAAGAGTCCATGACAGTGTCTTTTACAAAATAAACCAGTGTGAAATTTATGTGACAAAACTACATAAATATTGTTTGGTTCTTTATTTGCATTGAGTAAATACTATGTCTACATTTCACTTTATAACATTTTTCTGGTCTACTTTAAAATAAGGGTTTAATGTTTTAGAAAAAAATAGACAATACGATTTCATAAACTATTAGTTATTTAGAGATTTTATGGTAAAAGATAAAGGGAGTAAAGAAAAATAAAGAAAAAGTGTTTGAGCATTAATAACTAATAACACTTAAGGAAATGTTGATAAGTAAAGATGAGGGTGAGATAAATTGAAACTTTTGGGGGCCGGACGCGGTGGCTCACGCCTGTAATCCCAGCACTTTGGGAGACCGAGGCGGGTGGATCACGAGGTCAAGAGATCGAGACCATCCTGGTCAACATGGTGAAACCCCGTCTCTACTAAAAATACAAAAAATCAGCTGGGCATGGTGGCGCATGCCTGTAATCCCAGCTACTCAGGAGGCTGAGGCAGGAGAATTGCCTGAACCCAGGAGGCGGAGGTTGCGGTGAGCTGAGATCGCGCCATTGCACTCCAGCCTGGGCAACAAGAGTGAAACTCCGTCTCAAAAAAAAAAAAAAAAAAAATTGAAACTTTTGTTTTAAAGTCTGGCTTTTCAAAGTGGGTAAAGGAAACATTGTTTCCTTCCATTCCTGCAGAGAGCAGGTAAAGCAGAAGAAAATCAGAGTCTTCTATAGATAGGATAACGGTAACTCCAACTACACTGAATCAGTTAAAGCAAACTTTATATTGGTTCTCATTCACAGATGTCATGTCTACTACATTTTACCTTCGGTTTTCTTTCATTTGAAACCCTGGGAAACCTGAAACTCAAAATAAATTCCCTTTCCTTTGCTCAGCTCTGTGGGTTTGGAAACTTCTCTAGGGTTTAGTTCTTTTTTTTTCATTCTTACCAACTGGTATTAGAATTAGACTCTGAACCCAAATGAAACCACAAAAATTGGTCTCAAAACAGCATTAGCTATCAAAGGAGAAGAAAAGTTAAGTTTATAGGTTCACTGAATGGTTCAGGGTTTTGGAAACTCTTCACCATACACTTGGGCTTTTTAAAATATCTGTTTTCAACACCAATCTAAAGAATCCCTCAGGATTTAAGTCTTCAGTTTTCAGACAGAAGCTTGGATGTTAACTACAAAATTTTTTTTTACATAGATACTCAAGGAAAAATAATTGTATGTTTTTGAATCATAAAAAAATATAAATTTAAAATGCATCTAAACTTACATCAGAAAATTATTATAAAAACTTGTAATATATAAACTTATCTCCTTTATTAAGGACTCAGAGTGATAGAATATCACTGACTCACTGGCTAGATTATCCAAACTGTGATGATTGGGGTAAATTTAGGTATCTAGGTGTTAAATAACTTCAGAAAAGTAAAATACATTTAATATTTTTGGAGTAGTTAAAATCATAACCACTATAAATAAAGATCATTATTGATTTTAAATTGGAGAATAGGGAAAAACTACAATTACATTGTCAGTAATTCTGGACATGGCAAAGTAGACATAAGGAATTTATGGTCATCTTTTCTACTTTAAAAATAACCTATGTATTTTCTTTTCTACTATCTCTGACCTAAGGAATAATGGCTATTCATTTTTTTATTTTTTCTGTAATTGTATTCCACTAATGGCTTCTAATTCAAACCTATATCAGTTACCTTGTTAAAAACCGACACCAAAAGGAACATACCTTCAATTAACCAGATGTTTTTCAGGATAAAATTTAGATTTAATTTAACTCCCTGATAAGCCTACACACACACACACACACACACACACACACACACACACACACACACACAATTTCAAAACAGGAAATCTGGATGTGAAAAATAAGGACAAGTAGATTAGTTAGGGTAACTAATCAAGGACCTAAATTTCTTTGTGTTTCATATTTCTTCTCTTTTACTATTTTGCTTTTCCTTCACCTCCTATTACTACAACTGTTTTTCTAGGAAAGAAGAAGTAAGTAAGGGTCAATAGAAAAGAAAACAGGCTTTTCAGTTTTTATTCCTTTTTTTATTATGGTAAAATACATAAAATAAGATCGGCCTTTGACAATTTTTCAGGTGTTTAGTACTGTACGGCTAACTATAAGTCTCTATTCCTTTGAATGAACTTTAGTGGACTCTCCAGCCAACATTATCCATTTATTTAACTTGCATCACATGGCAACCCCCATAGGAAGATCATACCTTGAATCCAAATATTTTAACTAGACACAATTTTTCCATGAAATAATTAGGAGTGTTTTATTAAGGCAAAATCAGAGAATGGATATTATGTATTGAAGCAACAACCAACATGGTTTACTCAAGACAGTTGATTTTTAAAAAGGAAATAGCAATTCTTGCTCTCTACTTTTATAAATCTAAGAATTAGGGGAATATGTGAAATGATAATTGTGGAGAGTTTTGTCAGAGGTGAAGAAAGACATTCGTCTTTAGATTGCAGAAGAATATTACATAATAAGATAAATAAAAGTAGATAAGTCCAAACCTAAACACCTTAGTGTAACTTCAGGAATTTTTTTAAAAAGATATCCTAAAATCAGCTAGAGAAAGAAGATCAAAAGAAAAAAAAATCATACAATATCTACAGATGATCGATAATTTGGTGGCAAACAGACACAACAAACCTCTGGTCTGAAACATTAGAGTCTAGATGGAAATGAAATAGTCTTTTATTGGTATTCAGAGAAAACTTCTGTCAGTCTGAAATTCTGTCATTCATGTGCAAAGGTGAAATAATGATATCCTTAAAATAAGCATTTGTTTCTGTAATGTACATGGTACCCATTTTATACAGACTCATCCAATAAAGCTTGATTCTTTAATTCCCTTTTTAATGATATGAGTCTCAATATTGCTAGCATATTATAATCACCTGAATGTAGTTCCTGACTCTATTAACATGGATAAAATCAGCAACTCTGGGTTTGTGATTTAGGCATTAGTGTCTAATAAAGCCTCCAAAATGATAGCAATATCGAGTCAAGGTGAGAACTACTGCAGTGGTTTGGCAAGCACAGCTCTATGTTTCTGTAGGGAATGTTTTTGTTCTAGGTACTGATTCAGGCTTTTTTGTTTTGTTTTAAATTGGCCCAATTAGGCCATTAAAAAAAAAAAGAACTTTTATATATATGATGGAGAAGGAAGTCCTTTTCTTCTACTGAATGTAAACCAACAAGATGTGCACAATGTTGATGGGAATTCTACCAGCAGCATGTCATGATGGAAAATACACTTAAGTCCTTGATAACATAAATGAACTATGCATAAAAGAATAAAACCTGTGTTATTTTCAGTCTTTGTTCTAAAATATCAAACTTTCCTTAATGGTATGTTCTCTCAGCTTTATTAGGTCTCTATAGTTGTTATTTGTACTTGTAAATATTTGGTCAGATATATTAATTAATCAGGTAAAAATAATTCAAACACTTTAGGAAGATTTTCAAAAGTCTATGTATTCATCAGATATAGTGACATATAGATACACACACACACACACACACACACACACACACATATATACGTATGTAAAGCAAGAGGAATAATTGACCTTTATAAAAATAATGAGAAAGATTGAAGTAATTGGTTGATAAGAAGACAAAAATAAAATAATGCAGCTGAATAATTGAAAAGCACAGTTAACAACCTTTACTTAAAGAATACACAGAACCCTATATATGAGGACATTGAAAGAAGGCAACTCTGTAAGTCAGGAAAAGATCCCTCACCAGGACACAAATCATCCAGACTCTTAATCTTAGACATCATAGCAAAATCACACTTAATGAAAAAATTTCAAAAATATAATCGAGAATCTTATTCATAATATTATTTAAAGCCTGTAGGTTACTTATACATAATAAATATTTGCTACATCTTTATAGAGACAAATAAAATCTATTTTAGGACCTACATACATGTCCAAAATAAATAGAGGTACATTCTACACTTCCATTGGAATACTGAATGTGTTAATGATGTCAGTTCTCCCCTAAATTAAACTGTAAGTTATTTGCAATTTGAATCAAATTCCTAGTGGGATTCTTTCCAGAATTAGAGAATCTGATACAGGAATTGATATGGATGAATACAAAGCTAATACAGACAAACAATTTTGAGGAAGAAAATTGAGTTTGCATGGGGAGGAGAAAGGGGCTCACTTGGCCTGCCAGACATTTAGATTGGGCATAACGATTTAGTAACTGCAATCAAAGTATATTTATAGAAGGATTTAAGAACTAAGTATAAACGAGCTCAGAAGGAGATCTAAATCCTGTAGCAACTTGATATATGATAGAAGTGGCACTAACATCCTGAGGAATGGATAATTTAGTCAATTATGTCACTAGTACCTTTGGAGACATATATGAATCAATAGTTCTTATTTCACACAGGATCCCAAAACAAAGTTCAGATGAATGAATGAAGTAAATGTGAAAAACTTACTTACTTACTGCAGTCATCCATTGGAATACTGTTTAGCTACTAAAATGAATATACCAAATTTAAAATAACATGATACGTATGATAAATTAAAACACATCCTACCTTCCTATATATATATATGTAGTTTTGCATACATACTATTCACATAATATATAAAATCATGAAAATGAATAAAATATACCAACCTAAATATGATAGTTTCATCTGGAATAAGAGTAAAGAAATAAGATGAATGAGGAAAGTTTCACCTATAATATTTCATGTATTTAATGATGAAAAGCGAAAATTAATTGTAACAAATTATGGCATTTAGAAAATCTAGACCAAAAGTACACAGGTATTTAGCATATTATCTTCTGTATGTATGAAACATTTCATAACTTAAATAATTTAAAAATACAATGAAGTTATATGTACCAGTTTTCAACAGAAATTAGATACATCTTACCAAAGTGATTATAATGGCCTCTATTTATATATTAACCTATCATGTTGTCATCAGTTGAAAATCAAATTAACACCATTCTTAAAACATACAAGTTATTGTTCAGTTTTAAGTGTCAACTTAGCTATGACACATTACCTTGTCATTCAAACACTAACCTAGGTATTGCTGTGGAGGTATTTCGTAGGTAAGGTTAACATCTGTAATCAGTGCATGCTAAGTAAAGATTATCCTGGATAACATCAGTAGGCCTCATCTAATCCACAGACCTCAAAAGCAAAACAGGTTTCCCTGAGGGAGAAGAAATTCTGCCTGAAGACTGCAGTATCAGTTGATGCCTGAGAGTTTCTAACTTGCTGGCCTGCCATGCATATTTAAGACTTGCCAGCCCCCATAATCATGGAAGTCAGCTCTTTGAAATTAAGGTCTTCATATATATGTCTACGTGCATGTGCTCTATTGGTTGTGTTTTTCTGGAGAAGAATGACTGATACCATTGTAAATCATGGTTCTAAATCAGTCAATTTATAAATAAATTAAAAATACTGTATGTCTATTTTAATTCAGGTTAATTTAAAGAGGATTTGTGTGAGTCTGTGCTTGTGTGTGAGTATACATGTGTGCACATGTATGTGGTGACTAAGTGCATTTTTGTGTATGTTGGGGGTTGTTACTGCTTTGTTGCTGTTGTTGTTGGTTTATATCCTTTTACAGCTTATTCTATGTAGAAAACTGTGGGTTGTTGACCCAATATTAATCAATCAATCCCTCATTTTTCTGCAAACGGAACCACAGTTTTTTCAGACATGTATGTATCTCAGGCAAAGTGACTCTAGGGCTAGCTAAGGGGTAAAATTTGTAAGCCTGAGACAATTGTGGTAATTTATTTTCTCTTTCCATGATCTAGTAACATTGAATACATAACTAATTTCTGGGCAAAGACACTCAGGAGGAGTCTACAGAGAAATGTTAGTAATCTAAGAGACATTGCAGAAATGGTCCCTTTTCTCTCACTGGATACAACAATGTCTAGAGGAAATGCTTGTAATTATTGCAACTAATGTTCAACCATTAGGGAAGCCATCCTGAATTAAACATGCCTTTAGGGATATTTTACGTTTCTATACTTTTAAGCTAACTTACGCTACATTTTTCTGTTACTTGTAGCCAAAGCCAACCTAATGTATACATACTTTTATCCATTGGAAAATTGTGACAAAATATGTATTTTGCAAACTCTTAAGTCCATTGCATTTTAACTGACAATGGACACCAGAATATTATAGTATATTCAGTGAAACCTAATGTCTCGGTAGAAACTCTTCAAAGACTCAGTTTGAGTAAATTCAACTAATTACACTTAATTGCAGATTTTTTTTTTTTTTTTTTTTGCTGCTTTCAGTCAGTTGAAGGCATGATTAATGTAGAATGTAAATGCATACAGATTCAGAGAAACATTCATTTCAATTCTATTCTCATAATACTGGTGAACTACAGACCAATTATTGTTTACCACTGAAAATATTTCTTTGTCATATCTGATTAATTTTGTAGACTGATGGAAATCTTTACTTGTAGAACAGAATATTGCTTTATTTAATTGCTTACCTTTTACTCTTTTCCAAATTAGGAAAATTTGTAGAAGAATTACTTGAAAAATTATGACACTAAATAACCATTAATTTTATTTTACATACTACCTAAAATGAAAATGTTAACCATTTAATTTTTTGAAAATAGAATATAATACAGCCTGTGTTATCTTGCTATGGATATAAGCTAGATATTAAAGTTGAAAATAGCAACAACAATGATCAAAGCAACTTTTTAAAAAATCTTAATACCTTCTTAAAGGTTTTAGACCTAACAGATGTCTCTGTAAATTGTAACTGCATTAATTCACTTAATTTTTGCACGTATTTACATAATTTTATTTTTTAATATTCAGTATGAAATGGGAATTATGAACTATTGTATTTCATTCTTAGTTGGGATGAAATATATCTCACCTATGAAGTTTGCTTTTTTTAATGTGCTACTTAGATAATAAAAAGTTGACTTAATACTGTAATTAGTTTATGAACAAAAGTATAATTTCTTCCACTAAAACGTATCAGAAAGGTGGTTTCTTGATTGTTAACTGATGACAAAAATATTCAAATATTTGATGCTATTTAGGGTTTCATGGTTCGCTTGTTATTTTTTAAAAGAATGCTTTATTATAGAACAATGCAAACGCTCAGAAATATAAAAAATAGTATAAAATATTCTCAAATACATACCACGTGGATTTAACAGATATCAACGTTGTGTAATACTAGTTTCCAATTATGTTTCATTTAATAAAATAGCACAGATGAGGCTGAAGCACCCTGTGCATTCCCCAGACCTATACTTCTCATGTCTTTTATACTAAGGTTACCATTATTTTGAAATTTCTCTTTAGCATTCTCGTGAATTATAATTAGGCAGCACAGGTTAAGTTATGCAGTGATAACTAATGACCAGTGTAAGTAGCTTGCAACTTATTTCTCACATTGCAAATTAATCATAGGTGAGCTATAGAAGTGCTACTCTACATTATATTAACTTTACGTCTGCGGCTGACATAGCTGCTTCTGTTTGGGACATTACCTGTCCCATTAAAGAAGGAACAAGAAATACAGAATGACAAACTAGTTCTTAAAATTTCAGCGTGAAAGAGTCATAATATATGCCCTAGTTTTTCATTGACTGAAACAAGTGACATGCCATTTCTAAGATAAACTGGTAGAGAGATACTCTTCTCTTATAATGAGACACTCATGATAAAGCTTAATTCACTAGAACAAGAACAGGGCAGAGAATGTTTTACAAAAAAATAATGTATATAAAATGCCTGTAATCCCAGCACTTTGGGAGGCAGGGGATCATCTGAGGTCAGGAGTTGGAGACCAGCCTGGCCAATATGGCAAAACCCCTCTCTACTAAAAATACAAACAAATTAGCTGGGCATGATGGCAGGCACCTGTAATCCCAGCTACACAGAAGGTTGAGGCAGGAGAATCACTTGAACCCAGAAGGCGGAGGTTGCAGTGAGCCAAAATCACGCAACTGCTCTCCAGCCTGGGCCACTGAGGGAGACTCTGTCTCAAAAAAAAAAAAAAAAAGTAAATTAAATAAAATACTAAACACAGCAAGACTCATACATAAGAATGCATAATATTGTTTTATATGTTTTTAAACTTTTAGCATTATTCATATAATTTCATAACATGCCCTTTTTAAATGTATTTTTGAAATATACCCACTTTAATTGAGATATAATAATTCAGTGTGTTAATGTATTAATATTTTGTATTTGAGATTCAAAGACAATAATTTTATTGGTGTATATTTAGTGACGTCATTTCAGTTTTTTCTTCTTGTAAACAATATTGCGGTAAAATTCTTTAATTTGCATTTCTGATTATTTTTTATAAGAGTTGCTCTAAGTGCGATAAGTAGAAGTGTGATTGCTAAGTCTAATTTTACATGTTTGGCATTGCCATGTTTTTCTCCAAATATAATAAAATAATTTCTATTTCTTATCACTAATACATAATTTCATAAGTTCTTTTCAAATATTTATCAAATTTATTATTCATGACACCCTTGTCTTTTGATGGAGTCTCATTGTCGTTTATTTTAGGAGACTGAATATTTTTTCATAGTTGTATGAAATGTACCAATGCCAAGCAGCTTTTCTCTCTTCTGAGTTTTGTTCCATAGCAATATGGTAGTCATTTTTATATTTTAAACTCATAAAAGCATATTATTAATTTTGTATATTAATCTGAATGGCATGTAACTTAAATCTCAGTCTTATTGGTGTTGCCACTACTGTGTAAAAGTTATTTTTTATTGTACTAAACTGCTACCTTAATAAAAATCTAAAATGTATGGCATTAGCTTTAAAATGGGAAAAATTATATTTACACTACTAAAAAGGGTGGGAAGATGACAGTTTGTGTCATGTAGTGGTGAAACATTGGTAAAACTGTTGCCCAGAATAACTTAGAAAATAGAAAAATACCTAATGAACTTTTGAATTTGACCTAACAGATTGCCATGCATGATGATAAAAAGTCAGAGGTTTTTGCTAGCTGAAAATGATGTACTGCAAGGAAGAGATAAATGCAGGAAAGAATCTGGAAGTTAGCAAGCAGAATTTAGAGGGAATATAAAACAGTCAGAATTTTCTGATTTGGAAAATAAAACTATTTCTCATTTCCAGCTTCTCAAGGCAGATAGAGAGAGAATAAGGTTATGAATGATTTCTCATTGGGGATGAAAATGTAAAATAACGAACAAATGTTTATTGAGTAACTACCTTGCTTCAAGCTATTAGGTCAGAAAATACTCAGTAAGTGAAAATTACCAAAAAACTCACCTTCTTAATGAATCAAGGAAAAAAATAGCTAAATAAAGTCAATGCTTGCCACTGAGTCAAACTCAAAGTGTAGAAAACAGAAAATGCCCTAGTAGTGAAAGAAAGTGCAAAATCATATATGTCAACAGTGTGAATACAGAGTGGGAAATAGAATCAGGGTCACCGATGCAATACATCTATTCGAGTTCCTCTACCCTCCTTCCCCAGTACTATTATCCACAACACTTTCACGGGCAAAATATTCTCAGCCTCCACCAAGAACTTAGTAAGTATTATCCAATATTATCAAGCATCAGGCTTGAAATCTAGAATCTCATGATATGTACCATTTGGATATGGCTCCTTTTGTTCCAGACACATGAACTGAAAAGATAACTTCTATCCCCTTCACCCACCTCCACACAGAAATGCATAAATGCAGGTGACTAAGACTGAGTAATTATCATGAACCTAGCTATTGAAATGGGGAAGAAGAAGAGGAACACACAAGTCAGTGGTCCTTGCAATTCTGAAATCCTGCTGTGCAAATATCAAATTTTCCCATTCTGTGGAGGAGTAATGTTCTCTACTAAGTCTTTGTTTTTCTCTGGGAGTGGCTTCCTAGTTCATTGTTCCCTTTGGATTTTGACCCCCTTTGAAAGCTTCTAAAGACGTCTTTGGAAAATATTCATAGATTACTTTCTGCCTGTAAAATATCTGTCCTGATCCTTTTTAAGTTTGCAATGTTTAAGTTCATAATCACCCAGGATGGCAGTGCTTTTAGCAGTTTATCTTCTTTAAAAAGTTTATGGTGTTTCTGTTTCTGATTATATTCCATCTCAGCCTCCAAAGCCAAATCCAGAATTGTTTTTGAAAGATCTATTGCTACATTAGTAGTAGATCTTAGAGTTCCATCCAGCTAATAAGTTGTACTAAGCCCTATCTTAATTCTTGTAGAGGTATTAATGAAAGGATCCTTAACACATCATTGTCTTTCCTAATGTTTTAGGGTCAAAGGTGAGAGGAGGCAACTTGTGAGAACCCCATTAATTTTACTAATATGTATTGTTTTAATGTAGTTTTCCATTCTTCCTCGTCAATTTTGATAATTCACATTTTATTTCCAGTTTTTTCATTTCATTTGGTTTTCTAGTTTATTGGCATCAGAATCTTGATAGTATTTTTGTAAAATACTTAGATCTGCCTCTTTATTTTACAACAACTAATGCTGATACATTTGCTTTTACTTTAGAATATATTACTATTGCATTATACTTCTTTTTTCTCTCCATTCCTCTCAAATTTTTATTTGACATATATTAGAGTCCCTTGATTTATCTTTTATATGTAACTGCTGTATTTCAGGTGCTGTATTCCTTTGTATGTTCTGCTTTTTTTTTTTTTTTTTTTAGGAATTCTTAAATTTTTCTCCTTTTCTCAAGTTCTCTCTGTGTGTCCAGAGAGAATATAAAACCTTTTCAATTTTTAAATATCGGTCATTGTTTTTATTTCCAAGAGTTTTTATTCATTTTTTTTTCTTTTTTTTTTTTTTTTTTTTTTTTTTTTTTTTGAGACGGAGTTTCGCTCTTGTTACCCAGGCTGCAGTGCAATGGCGCGATCTCGGCTCACCGCAACCTCCGCCTCCTGGGTTCAGGCAATTCTCCTGCCTCAGCCTCCTGAGTAGCTGGGATTACAGGCACGTGCCACCATGCCCAGCTAACTTTTTGTATTTTTAGTAGAGACGGGGTTTCACCATGTTGACCAGGATGGTCTCGATCTCTTGACCTCGTGATCCACCCGCCTCGGCCTCCCAAAGTGCTGGGATTACAGGCTTGAGCCACCGCGCCCGGCCCTCATTTTTCTTTTTTTT